>NC_053024.1:300212259-300512259 GCF_003073215.2 Triticum urartu | reverse complement strand
CGGTTGGGTTATAATGGGAACCCCTTGATAGTTCGCCTTGATTAAAGCTTTTCCAGCAATGCCCAACCTTGGTTTTACCATTTGCCACCTAGCCTCTTTTTCTCTTGGGTTTCCGGAGCCCGGGGGTCATCTTATTTTAGCCCCCCCGGGGGCCAGTGCTCCTCTGAGTGTTGGTCCGAACTAGAGCCCTGTGCAGCGCCCCCTCGGGGAAACTCGAGGTTTGGTTTTAGTTGTACGGATTGATCATCTGAGTGTGCCCTGAGAACGAGATATGTGCAGCTCCTATCGGGATTTGTCGGCACATTCGGGCGGTGTTGCTGGTCTTGTTTTAACCTGTCGAAATGTCTTGTTGTACCGGGATACCGAGTCTGATCGGAATGTCTCGGGTGGAGGTCTATTCCTTCGTTGACCGTGAGAGCTTGTCATGGGCTAAGTTGGGACTCCCTTGTAGGGTTTGAACTTTCGAAAGTCGTGCCCGCAGTTATGGGCAGATGGGAATTTGTTAATGTCCGGTTGTAGATAACTTGAACCTTAACTTAATTAAAATGAATCAACTGAGTGTGTTACCGTGATGGCCTCTTGTCGGCGGAGTCCGGGAAGTGGACACGGTGTTGGAGTTATGTTTGCGTAGGTTGCTCTCTCTAGATTCTCGCTCGCGCCTCGCCTCCTCTTCTCGCTCTCTTTTGCGTATAGGATAGCCACCATATATGCTAGTCGCTTGCTGCAGCTCCACATATATTTGCCTTACCCTTCCTATAAGCTTAAATAGTCTTGATCGCGAGGGTGCGAGATTGCTGAGTCCCTATGGCTCACAGATTACTATTACACCAGATGCAGGTCCAGGTGATTCCGCTCCAGGTGACGAGTACGAGCTCAAGTGGGAGTTCGACGAGGACTCTCAGTGATACTATGTGTCTTTTCCTGATGATCAGTAGTGGTGCCCAGTTGGGGTTGACTCGGGGCCGTGTCGCATGTTGGGTTTTCTTCTATTTTGGCGTCGTAGTCGGGCCGTGAGTGTTTGGATGATATATGTTATTTATGTACTTTGATTGACGTGGCGAGTGTAAGCCAACTATGTATCTCCCCTTTTGTTATTAATATTACATGGGATGTTGCGATGATTGCCTAACTTGCGACATTGCTTTCAACGCGGTTATGTCTCTAAGTCGTGCCTCGACACGTGGGAGCTATAGCCGCATCGAGGGCGTTACAAGTTGGTATCAGAGCCTTCCTCGACCTTAGGAGCCCCATTGCTTGATCGTTTTTAGCAGCCGAGTTGTGTCTAGAAAAATGTTTTGAGTCATTTAGGAATTATATATCGGAGAGTTAGGAATTCTTTTTACTTCCCAGTCTCCTCATCGCTCTGGTAAGGCATCCTGACGTAGAGTTTTGACTCTTCTCTTCTCAAATTTCACTAAAAAAAATTTTAGGATCACGCGGGTATCTTGGAATCGTTCCGATGGTTTTATGATGAGAACATTGTCTTGGTGCCTCCTGTCAGGGGTTTAGTGGAAGTGTCCCGGGGAGTTGAGCTCTGAGGTGTTGTCATCATAATCTTATCGTTGCAATTCTGGAATACCTGAGATATTTTCGCCAACATCAAAAATCTCTTTTATGCAGTTCGTTGGTGAGATAACCTTGACGCCACCCAGTACTGGGGCTGGAGTTCGGGAGTATCGCCATAACTTGTATAACGGATGCTTTTCGAAGGTTGAGGTAGATGGTTTCCGAAGGTTTCTTGGTTATGTGTTTAAGGATGGATACAGCTGGATGTAGGATTTGTTAGTTTGGGTGAGATATTATGCTTCCCCTGTATCCCCAACACCTGATTGCATAACCGGAAAGGTTCAGGAGTTTCATAGGTGGGAATTCTCGTAGCTCTAGTTCTTCTTCCACGGATATTGGATTGAGATTGGGATTTCTTACCGATTATTCGTTCTTGATCCGTACCTTGTTGATTTATTTATCTACCTTCTTTCTACGTGGCTTCGCAATTTAGGGATATGTGACCACTTCAAGAGAAATACATTCGTTCATTTTGTTCGGATGTGAAGACTTTATGTTGCAATTTTTCATTCCGTTGGATTCAGCTTCATTTGTCTATCTATGTGCTAATGGTGGTCAACCTCTTCAGGATGGCTCCTCCAGCGCGCACGACTCCGAATCCTGATCTGCCACCACCTCCACCTCCTCCGGAGGCATGGCAAGCTATGATGGCCGCTACTAATGCAAACACACAATTGATCATGCAAATTCTCCAAGAGCGCAATCAAGGCAGCCAAGGGAATCAAGGCAGCAATCAGAATCATTTTGCTACACTGAACCAGTTCCTTGCTAATGGGCCGAAGACGTTCAGCAATGGTGTTGAGGCAACCGATGCTGACGATTGGCTTGTGGATCTGGGTAAGCATTTTGAGTGCAGCAACGTCAGGCCTGAAGATTTCGTCAAGTTCGCTTCCTTCCAACTCAAAGATCAAGCTGCAGAATGGTTCCAGCAGTACAAGGATTCCAGAGGTGGACGTGTGATCACTTGGGATGATTTCCGTCGATATTTCTGAGCTCATCACATTCCTCAGAGTGTGGTTGTAAGTAAGCATGAGGAATTCCGTAACTTGAAGCAAGGCTCTTTGTCTGTCTATGACTACAACAAGTTGTTCCAGAAGCTCACTCACTTTGCCAAGCAGGACGTACCTGATGAGAAGAGCATGATTTACCAGTTCAGGGGTGGTCTCAGAGAAGAAATTCAGCTCGCTCTTGTCCTCTTTGAGCCGTTGAGATACGATGAGTTCTACAACATGGCACTGAAACAAGAGGCTGCTCAGTTGAGGTGTGATGCTTCCAAGAAGCGAGTCAGAGATGCTACTCCTTCTTCCTCTACTCAAGTGGCCAAGCAGCAGAAGTATTGGCTTCCTCCTCCTCCATTCCGTCAGCCGTATCAGCAGAAGAGCAAAGGTGGCAGTGGTTCTTCCCACCCACCCAACCTTGGCTTTCAGAACAAGTCTTCGTCTCAACCTCCAAGATCGAGTGCTCCGTACCACCGTCCGCTTTCAGAGGTCACGTGCAACAAGTGCCAACAGAAGGGTCACTATGCCAACAAGTGTTTCAACCAGAGGTGTATTCCTCCTCCTCCTCCTGTGAGATCGGCAAGTACAGCTGTGGTCAAGCATAACCCCAAGCATGCCAAGGTCAATATGGTGAATGCAGCTTAGGCAGAGGACTCATCAGATGTGATTATGGGTAACCTTCCTGTTAATGATATTCCTGCAAGAGTTCTTTTTGACACTGGTGCATCACATTGTTTCATGTCGAGACCTTTTGCATCTAAGCATGATTTTGTTACTCAAGTGTTGTCGAAACCGTTGGCTATTGTTTCTCCGGCCCGTCAAATGACATCTCGAGTATGTGTTCCGGATGTTACAATCACTTTGGGTGACTATAAGTTCTTGGCTTCTCCAAATGTTCTTGGTGATTTGGATATTGATCTTATTCTCGGAATGGATTGGCTTTCTAAGCACAAGGCTCAGCTTGATTGTGCAGCCAGGCAGATTCAATTGACTCATTCGTCTGAGAAAGTAATTGTCTTTGCCGCTCGTGATGATACCATCCGTCTGTTTTCTCTCAATGAGAAGGGTGAACTGGATGCTATCTCGCAAATTGCAGTCGTTTGCGAATATCAAGACGTCTTTCCAGAAGAGCTCCCAGGAATGCCTCCGCACCGGCCAGTTGAATTCGTTATTGATCTTGAGCCTGGCATGGAACCGGTGTGCAAACGTCCTTACAAGCTCGGACCTGAAGAGTTGAAGGAGCTGAAGAAGCAACTCGATGAGCAAGAGAGAATGGGTCTCATCCGGCCTAGTTCTTCTTCATGGGGTTGTGGTGTTCTTTTTGTGAAGAAGAAGGATGGATCGGACCGACTTTGTGTTGATTACCGCCCATTGAACAAGAAGACCATCAAGAACAAATACCCACTTCCCAACATCAATGAGCTGTTCGAACAACTCAAAGGTGCTCAAGTATTCTCCAAGCTTGATCTCCGCATGGGTTATCATCAGATTCGCATTCGTGAGCAAGATATTCCCAAGACGGCTTTCAGAACAAGCTTTGGTTCATATGAATACACTGTCATGTCTTTTGGCCTCGTCAACGCTCCTCCGATGTTCTCTCGCATGATGAACTTCATCTTCAACGCCAACACCAATGACTTCGTTTTGGTCTATCTCGACGACATTCTGGTTTTCTCGAAGAACAAGGAAGATCATGCCAAGCATTTGCGTTTGGTGCTTGATAAGCTGAGGGAACATTAGTTCTACGCCAAGTTCTCCAAGTGTGAATTTTGGCTCGATGAGGTTCTTTATCTTGGTCATATCATCTCTGTCAAGGGCATTGCCGTGAATCCTGAGAAGGTGTCTGCAATTGTTAATTGGGAACCTCCTCAGAATGTGAAGCAACTCCGCAGTTTCCTCGGTCTCGCAAGCTACTGCAGAAGATTCGTTGAGAACTTTTCTAAGATCGTGAAGCCTCTCTCAAATCTTCTCCAGAAGCACGTCAAGTACGTTTGGTCTCCGGAGTGTGATATTGCTTTCAACACTTTGAAAGAGAAGTTGATCACTGCTCCAGTTCTAACTCCGCCTGATGAATCCAAGCCGTACGAGGTCTTTTGTGATGCCTCTGTCCAAGGTCTTGGCGCAGTTTTGATGCAAGAGAAGAAAGTTGTTGCTTATACATCTCGCCAGCTGAAGCCTAATGAGAAGAACTACCCCACTCATGATCTCGAGTTGGCGGCAGTTGTGCATGCTCTGTTGACTTGGAGACATCTTCTATTGGGAAGAAAACTGGACATTTTCACTGATCACAAGAGTCTCAAGTACATCTTCACTCAGCCTAATCTCAACCTCAGGCAAACTCGATGGGTCGAAGTGATTCAAGAGTATAATCCGAGTATCGAGTATACTCCAGGCAAGGCCAATGTGATTGCTGATGCATTGAGCAGGAAAGCTTATTGCAACAGTCTGATTCTTAAGCCTTATCAACCCGAGCTTTGTGAAGTTTTCCGCAAATTTAATCTGCAAGTTGTTCCTCAAGGTTTCCTCGCCAACCTTCAAGTCTCTCCTACCTTGGAAGACCAGATTCGCCAAGCCCAGCTCCTTGATGCTATGGTGAAAAAGGTGAAGATTGGGATTGCCAAGAGTCAGTCCAAGTACAAGTGCTACCGCCTTGATGACAAGGACACTCTCTTCTTCGAGGATCGAATTGTTGTACCCAAAGGTGAACTTCGTAAAGTGATCATGAACGAGGCTCACAATTCTCTCCTCTCCATCCACCCTGGGAGCACGAAGATGTATCAGGACCTCAAGCAAGCTTATTGGTGGACTCGAATGAAGCGCGAGATCGCTCAATTCGTGAATGAATGTGATGTCTGCAGAAGAGTGAAGGCAGAACACCAAAGGCCAGCTGGTCTCCTCCAACCTCTTGCCATTCCAGAATGGAAGTTTGACCACATTGAAATGGACTTCGTGACTGGGTTTCCAAAGTCCAAGCGTGGCAATGATGCTATATTCATTGTCATCGACAAGCTCACCAAAGTGGCTCACTTTCTGCCTATCAAAGAGTCGATCACTGCAGCTCAATTGGCGAAACTCTATACCTCTCGAATTGTCTCTCTGCATGGTATTCCTCAAGTGATATCTTCAGACCGTGGCAGCATCTTTACCTCCAAGTTTTGGGATTCTTTTCAGAAGGCCATGGGCACCAACATCCGTTTCAGCACTGCTTTCCATCCTCAAACAAGCGGTCAAGTCGAGCGTGTCAACCAGATTCTTGAAGATATGCTCAGGGCTTGTGTGATCTCCTTCGGCATGAAGTGGGAGGATTGTCTTCCTTATGCTGAATTCTCCTACAACAACAGTTTTCACGCAAGTTCGGGCAAGGCCCCATTTGAAATTATGTATGGCAGGAAGTGCCGTACCCCTCTCAACTGGTCTGAAACCGGTGAACGTCAGCTGCTGGGTAATGACTTAATCACAGAAGCAGAAGAAATGTGCAAAGTCATTCGTGATAACCTCAAAGCAGCCCAATCCCGCCAGAAGAGCTACTATGATAGTAAGCACCGTGATTTGGCTTTCGAGATCGGAGATCAAATTTACCTCCGCGTCTCTCCTATGAAAGGTACTCGTCGCTTCGGTATCAAAGGGAAGCTTGCCCCTAGATACGTGGGACCTTTCAAGATTGTCAGCAAGAGAGGCGACCTCACCTATCAACTCGAGCTTCCGTCAAACTTTGCAAATGTTCATGACGTGTTCCATGTCTCTCAGTTTCGAAAGTGCTTCAAGACTCCTAACTGCACCATCAACTTCGAGGACATTGAGCTCCAAGAAGATCTCTCTTATCGTGAGCACCCAGTTGCTATTCTTGAAGGGACTGAACGCAAGACTCGCAACAAGTCAATCAAATTTCTCAAAGTCAAGTGGTCACACAGTTCCAACCGTGAAGCTACCTGGGAATGCGAGGATCACCTCCGTTCTGAATACCCGGCGTTCTTTCAGTCCTAGATCTCGGGACGAGATCCTTTCATAGTGGTGGAGTGTTCTAACGCCCCGGATATAACTTTCGCAATTTGTACTCCAACTCTTGTCGTTTCCGGCGTTAAGTTATATTTATTTTCTTGGGTTCGGGTCTTCGTCTCTGTTTGTTGTTTTCGTTGTCATGCATCTCTTATCATGTCATCATGTGCATTGCATTTGCATACGTGTTCATCTCATGCATTCGAGCATTTTCCCCGTTGTCCGTTTTGCATTCCGGCAATTCATTCTCCTCCGGTGGTCATTTGTAGCTTTGTTTCGTGTGTGGGGATTAAACATTTCCGGATTGGACCGAGACTTGCCAAGCGGCCTTGGTTTACTACTGGTAGACCTCCTGTCAAGTTTCGTATCATTTGGACTTCGTTTGATACTCCAACGGTTAACCGAGGGACCGAAAAGGCCTCGTGTGTGTTGCAGAGCGTTCGATCACGATCGCGTGGCCAAAAACCGCACCTCATTTGGACTCTCCTAGCTCCCTCTATGCCTATTTAAACACCCCCCTAAAAATTCGTAGATCTCCCCTTCCTCTAACCCTAGATCTCAGCACCACGCCGCGCCGGACAAAAAGTCCACCGACGGACACGTCCGGTCCTCCCCCCGCCGCCAATGGTCGCCGCCCCCGTTGGCTGGGCCCGCCACCGCCGCCGTGGGCCGGGGAGCCCGGAGCCGGCCCCGCGGCCCGTTCCTCCGCCGCCCAACGCCGCGCCTCCACCGCCCGTCTTCCCCAGCCCCCGACGCCAGCCGCCTCTCCGCCGCCTCACCGCATCACCATCGCCGCCTCTCCGTCGCCTCTTCGCCGCATCACCGGCCGACGCCAGCCGCCACCGCCCCGGCGCCGGCGAGCACGCGGCGACCGCGCCCCGGCACACCCCCGCCTCCTCCGCCGGATTCGGCCACCCTCGCCACCCCGGTCGTCTTCTCTCTCTCCGGCGAGCTCCTTCTCCGGCGTGAACAGTGAATCCGGCCGTCCTCGATTTCCGCGCCGATCTGGATCTGGATCTGAGAAGATTCTGATTGACTTTTTCCCTCCAAACCCTAATTTTTATGCAAACTTTGACCAGTGATATCTTTGCATCGTATCTCCGATTTGGGAATATAGCATATCCAAAATGTTCGTCTCGACGAGTACATCATTTCATTCCATTGCATCATTTTCATTTGAGTTCATCTGATGCCCGAAATGCTGTTAGAAAGAGGGCTTTGAGTTAATTGTCAGATCTGCTAGTTCATCTTAGACTTTTGTCATTTTTGCCATGATTTTTGTGTGCACGCTATGCCCGTGAGTCCTACATATGTTTTGTTAAGGGTTTTGTCATATTTCCAGAGGTGCAACCCATGTATTTTTGTGATGTGTGTGGTGTCTTGTGCAAGCTTGCAAAGTGAGGCACCCGGTAAATCTGTTTTCAGGGACTTAGGATTTTGTGATGTGTGTGGTGTCCATGATGCCATATGTTCATGCTGTTTCCTAGTGATCCGTGGCTCTTTTGAGGATGATCAATAAAGGAGTTTTGTTAATATTGTAGTACTCTATCCATCCATGTCTTTGTTTGCAATTTTGGAGCACCCTAGCTTGAGTCAATCGAGCTCTACTTTCGCTTCGTTGTGAATCTGGGCAGATCGTCAACTCGTTTGCGATTTTGCCGATGTTATTGTAGTTGATCCGTGCATGTTATGCCTTTGTTCTTGCCATTTCTAGCTTGAATTTTGTGCCTTATTAATGGATATATGCTTGCCTTTCCATGAATTGCACCGTAGTGAGTGCATCAAGCTCGTAAACATGCCTTCGTGAGTTATATTTCAGCATGTGTCAGTTTTCACTAAGTCTGAAAACTGATTATTGTTTTAGCTATGTTCGTGTGCTTGTTAGTATATTTTGTGATCCCTTTTAGCTCAAGGTAACTAAGGGTCTTTTGTTAAGCTTGTTGAGTAGCTCCATGACATGTTCTTCTTTGTCATGATCAGGTCCTTTAGCATGTTGTTTTGTTCCTCCGAAGAGGGCTTCATGATCTGAAATTTCAGACAAGTGTTAATTTCACTAAGTCTGAGATCTGTTTACCATTTGCGTTTTTGCCATGCTTGTTTGAACCTGTTAATGGATGAATTGGCCGTGGCTCAGTGCTAGTCTTTTTTTAAGCATCTTGAGTGCTTCCCTGCCATGTATTTTTTTGTCTTGTTTGAGTGCTGTAGCATGTTCTTTTCGTTGCATTTAGATGCCTACTTGCTGTAAATCGCAGACTGGTGTCATATTTGAATCGCTTGCCATTTCCAAACCGTAACTCCGATTCCGGCGTTCTTTATATCGTTTTCAAGAGATTTCATCTCATCTTTCCAGTGGCACACTTGGTTTTCCAAGTTGAGGCCAGGTTCATACATTTCCTGTCATATCTTCCATTTTGCATCCCGCATCGCATCCCGCATAGCATACCATCATTGCATCTTATTGTTTGAGTTTGCACGTGGTTGATTGTATCCTTGTTGCTTGTTTGTCTTGTTTGGGTAGAGCCGGGAGACGAGTTCACTAATGAGGAGCCCGTTGAGTTTTCTTTTGAGGATCCAGTCAACTCTGACAGCTTTGCAGGCAAGATGATCATACCCTCGAAATCACTACTATCTTTGCTATGCTAGTTTGCTCGCTCTATGCTATGCCAATGCTACGATGCCTACCATTTGCTTTTCAGCCTCCCAAATTGCCATGTCAAACCTCTAACCCACCATGTCCTAGCAAACCGTTGATTGGCTATGTTACCGCTTTGCTCAGCCCCTCTTGTAGCGTTGCTAGTTGAAGGTGTAGATCGGAGCCGTTCCTTGTTGGAACATTTATTTACTTGTTGGGATATCACTATATTGCTATGTTATCTTAATGCATCTATATACTTGGTAAAGGGTGGAAGGCTCGGCCTCTCGCCTAGTGTTTTGTTCCACTCTTGCCGCCCTAGTTTCCGTCATATCGGTGTTATGTTCCCGGATTTTTGCGTTCCTTACGCGGTTGGGTTATAATGGGAACCCCTTGATAGTTCGCCTTGATTAAAGCTTTTCCAGCAATGCCCAACCTTGGTTTTACCATTTGCCACCTAGCCTCTTTTTCTCTTGGGTTTCCGGAGCCCGAGGGTCATCTTATTTTAGCCCCCCCCCCCGGGCCAGTGCTCCTCTGAGTGTTGGTCCGAACTAGAGCCCTATGCAGCACCCCCTCGGGGAAACTCGAGGTTTGGTTTTTGTTGTACGGATTGCTTATCTGAGTGTGCCCTGATAACGAGATATGTGCAGCTCCTATCAGGATTTGTTGGCACATTCGGGCGGTGTTGCTGGTCTTGTTTTAACCTGTCGAAATGTCTTGTTGTACCGGGATACCGAGTCTGATCGGAATGTCTCGGGTGGAGGTCTATTCCTTCGTTGACCGTGAGAGCTTATCATGGGCTAAGTTGGGACTCCCCTGCAGGGTTTGAACTTTCGAAAGCCGTGCCGGCGGTTATGGGCAGATGGGAATTTGTTAATGTCCGGTTGTAGATAACTTGAACCTTAACTTAATTAAAATGAATCAACTGAGTGTGTTACCGTGATGGCCTCTTGTCGGCGGAGTCCGCGAAGTGGACACGGTGTTGGATTTATGTTTGCGCAGGTTGCTCTCTCTAGATTCTCGCTCGTGCCTCGCCTCCTCTTCTCGCTCTCTTTTGCGTATAGGATAGCCACCATATATGCTAGTCGCTTGCTGCAGCTCCACATATATTTGCCTTACCCTTCCTATAAGCTTAAATAGTCTTGATCACGAGGGTGCGAGATTGCTGAGTCCCTGTGGCTCACAGATTACTATTACACCAGATGCAGGTCCAGGTGATTCCGCTCCAGGTGACGAGTACGAGCTCAAGTGGGAGTTCGATGAGGACTCTTAGCGATACTATGTGTCTTTTCCTGATGATCAGTAGTGGTGCCCAGTTGGGGTTGATTCGGGGCCGTGTCGCATGTTGGGTTTTCTTCTATTTTGGCGCCATAGTCGGGCCATGAGTGTTTGGATGATATATGTTATTTATGTACTTTGATTGACGTGGCGAGTGTAAGCCAACTATGTATCTCCCCTTTTGTTATTAATATTACATGGGATGTTGTGATGATTGCCTAACTTGCGACATTGCTTTCAATGCGGTTATGTCTCTTAGTCGTGCCTCGACACGTGGGAGCTATAGCCGCATCGAGGGTGTTACATCCGGCTGACTTGGTTGTCGGAGGAGGGGAAGAAGATCTTAGGCGTCTGGAGATGGAGCCCAAGGTACTGCTCCGCTGTGATGGAGGGTTTCGTTGTTGAAGCAGCTCCTGTGAGTTGTATGACGCTGAGGCCGAAGCAGGACAAGAGAGACAACGTTAACCCGCGTGGAATTCTAATAGCATCTGCAATAGATGACGTAAAATACATAACCACAAAGTGCTAGATGTAAAATACATCAGCCGCTCATCTCCGAACTTAATTGTCGAAACTTAATTTAACTATCAAAACTGAACTTAACTGTCAAAACTGAATTTTGTTGTCGAAACTGAATTTTGCTATCGAAACTTAACACACTAGAGGTGAGGCTACACGTCAGTCGACTGACTTTTTCATCTCTGGTCAATCGATTTTCCAGCCGTTGGATACGAAATCAAGGGCCTGCAGTTCATCTTCAACCTCCACCCCCCTGAGCCGCCAGCCACCACCGGCCAAACAGCCGCCCCCCGTCGCCCCCCCCCCCCCGAAAACACTCCCCACCGTCGGTCCACCGCTGCCCCGGCTATCCCTCTAGGCCCCCTGCCAAGCTTTTCCTCCGACGATACCCACGCCACCGCCCCACCACCGCTGGCAACCACCGCCCCGAGCCTGAACCCTAAGATAGATAGTGAGGTACCTCTCCAGCGAGCCCGCCTCCCTGCTGCGGTTGGTTCTTCCTTAACTTTGGCAAGCCCTCCCCCACCCCCTAAAAATCAACCGACCCAAAAGTCGATTCAGTCGACTGAAGTGTAGCTAAATCAGAGCAGCATCGCAAGCAAGAGCAAGAGCGAGAGCAGCAGCGCGAGCAAGAGAAAGAGAAGACAAGGCCGGGGACCGAGAGCAAGAGCAGAGCAGCAGCAGCTCCTACTGATGTGGACGTGCCGCCGAGGGAGCGACACCGTGGAGGAAGTGGCCAGCGACACAGCCGTGGATGGAGCCGCGCCGTGTCAGCTCGGGACCGAGCACCGGTAGCACCATGAGATAGAATCAAGATGAAAATGTGGCGATTAGTGTACAACCTCTTTGGTGGCGCCGATTAGGCTGCAACTTCATCCAAGGAAACGGTGATGGTGATGCTCTTTCGATGGTGCAAGTGAAGACGGTGGTGTGGGAGTGGAGGTGGCGCGAAAGACGAGGGGAATGTCGGGGCAGCTCCTTGGAGGTGGAGGACGGGCTGGCTGAACCGGTGGGACGACAGATCAAAGACGGATCCTCATCCAGTATGGTGGATGAGGGACGTCAAGCTGTTGCTGTGGACGACGTCATCGGGGAAGAGACTCCAGCTGGGTGGCGGACGGAGGAGGGTGTGGGGCTTTGCGGCTTTTCCCGGCCTCGGTGTACGAATGGGTGGACGGATGGGATGGGAGTGGGAACCATTGCTTAGGGAAGCGCTTGTCTGAAATGTGGGGTAAGTTACGAAAGTACCCCCACCAATTTGAGGTGGTTCTTTCGGTTCAGGGGTATCACGGGCATTTCACGTGTCGGGATTTCACAGGAGGTGGGAGTTTTCACGCGCGTTGTAATTTTCGAATAGCAAGGCACGAGTTGAGATGGAGGGTGTTGTCGGAGCACAATGAGACAAAGATATATCTTAAATATTTCAGGCTAACAAGCCGCGGGTTGAAATTTCGGGACAAGCCTAACGTGTACTATACCAAATCAATTCACACTACAAATGTCAATCAAAACTTTGAATTCATGTTATGTTCAATTAAAATATTTCACTACGTGTATAATACATGCAACCTACTACTGAAATGAACGTTTTAGTGCATTCCAACCATATATACTACCGCTTCAATATGAACTAAATTTGAATTTGTTTCTCTATTTGAATAAGATCTACAATAATGATTGTTGTGAAGTCAAAGCATTTGAATTCGTTTCTCTGTTTTAATAAGATCTACAATCATCATTATTGTCAAGTTAAACCATCGTTTGTGTATTATCTTCACATCACACCACGTGATTAGTCTCGAGTTACATATGAACTATATGTACTATATGAACTCGAACTCAATTTTTTGAATCCTCTTTATGTTGATTTCAAACCATAGTACATTTCAAGCTCTAGTTAGATCGTAATAATCTAAACCATGTCTCATATGTATAATGTGTTTATCACATTATGTATGGTTGTCACATCCCTAGTTTTGGTATGACCTAGGCTAGCCTTCTTGTGAGCATCATGTTTAAATTTCTTTTAAATTTGAATTGGGGATTTGTGAAACCCTCAGAAATCATTTCTGGAAATAACCTAGATGAAAGTTGCTCCAAAAAGGTCCAAGAAAATGTTCATGTTGCTCTTTGAAAATGTTGGTAAGATTTAAAATTCAAACAAATATTTTCAGGAGCTCATAAATATTTATTTTGGCCATTTGGAATTAATGCAATAATTATTTGCATTGGATCTATATATGTTATATTTATTTATATATGTCCAATAATTCTAATTTTTATGTGAGGGGCTCTGGAATATTTCAACTAGCTCCTACAATAAATTTCAGAAGAAAATAAATTGATTTAGTGTTTTACTAAATCAGAAAACAAATTACAGAAATAGAAAACAAAACAAAAAAGGCGAAAACCTTACCTGGACTTACCTGGGCCACTTGCTGGCCTGGCTCTGTGCCGGCCCAACCAACTGGCCCCTGCCAGTCGTCCCTCTCCTCTCGCTAGGAGGACAAGGGCCTGTGCCCGCGGCGCGCACGCCCGCGTCCGGCCACCTCCTGCCCGTATGCCTCACTCCCCCGTCCCCCTGGACGCCCTGGACGATGCCACGTGCCGCCCCGCACCTCTCTCTCTCTCTCTCTCTGGTGGCCTCCCCTCCTCTCCCTCGCTCCCTCGCGCGAATGGCCGAGCGCTGCCGTTACCGCCGTTCACCGTAGCCACAGCCACCGCCTCCCCCTCGCCCTCTCTCCGTGTCTGCAAGCTCCGCCGCGACATCCTCTACGTCCTCGACGAGCCAAGAAACTGGGGACGCCCCGCGGAGCCGTCACCACTGTCTTCTCCACCTCCGACCGCCCGAGATCGCCGGCGCCGCTCCATCGACTCCAGAGCCTCCCCCGAGCCGTTGGGCACGCCCTCCGAACCAACGTGAGTTCCTGCACGTCCTGCCCCTAACCCCGTGGCTTGCCGCTCGCCGTAGCTTCGTTCCCCGCCATGGCCGTAGCTCTTCACCGCCGTCTGTGTCGCCGCCGTCGCGCTAGCCGCTGCAGCTCGCAACCACGCGCGTCACCGTGCTCCTGGTGACGCCAGGAGGCCGTCGAGGCACTCCGCAGCCCCTGTCGTGCCTCGTAGCTCGATCCCTCCTAAACCCGCGCGCCGGTCGCCGCCTTGAGCTTCACTCCGGTGAGCTCCGTCCACCCTAGCTCCCCCTACCTGCTCCACTAGATGCGCGAGAGCCCGGGCTATGCCCTGGTGCCCTTAGTCGCCGCCCCCGTGGCCTGTAACGTGGCCGCCGCCGCGTCCATAGGTCGCCGGCGTTAACCTCGCGGGCTCGACGTGCGGGCCCGGCCTGCCAGGACACTGACAGTGGGCCCCAACGCCACAAATTGTAGTTAGATTAGTAAAAAACCATGTTAACTAACTGAGTCACTGATGTGTGGACCCCACACGTCAAGTTTGACCTGGTCAGCCGCGGTTGACTCGCTGACGTCATGCCACTGTCATGCTAATGCAGTTATTCATTTTCTGGTATTAATTAAATTAGGAAAATCCATAAAATGGTATAAACTTCAAAAAATCACAGAAATTCAACCGTAGCTCAAATTGAAATAAGTTATATATGAAAAATTATCAGAAAAATTCAATCTATCCATTTGTGCCATTTTCATGCATGACAAACCAACCTATACTTGTTGTATATATGAAAACACACTTATGGCATTTAAAGGGACTTAAATTAGAGTTGCATTTGAACCTTTGGTTCAAATGGACCACTTCCAAGTTGAATGCTAAATGCATTAGCTCAAAACACATCACATATTCATGCCATGCTCATGCATCATATTGTTGCATATCATTGTGTATTGATTGTCGACACCGTTCCTTCTCGATAGGTCCTGCTCCGGAGAATGCTCCAGAGTACCTGTCTATGGAGCAGTCCCCCCTGTTGATCTACCAGGCAAGCAAACCACCTTGTTCATTCAGATACAATCCTACTCTCTCGCTCCTTCTCTTATTTATTGCATTAGGACAACAACGATTCAACTGCTACTTTATGCTGCGGTAGTTGAACCCATTCCTCTGCATGACCTGTCATTGCCACAGTAAATAGTTAAAACCCACTAGCATGTGTAGGAGTTGATTGAGCCATGTTGTGTTCCTACCATGCCATGCCTGCTATTGCTTATAGTTGTGTCAGTTCTGGTTCATCGGGAATGAATTGGAGTGTTACGATATGTTCTGGTGCTGAGAGTTAAGCGTGTGAACACGATTTGGTAAAGGTAGCGGTGAGAGGCCATGTAGGAGTACATGGTGGGTTGTCTCACTGGAACCGTCCTTAAGCACTGAGTTCCATGTATGTCGTCCAATGACTAGCTACTACCACACATTGGAATGCTTAAGTGCCCCTCTTGACTTATTAATCAACTTGATCTTTGTCCAGGAGTTGCAACTAGTTTCTGGTGTTTGTAGGTAGTGCTTTCTTTCTACCGAGTGGCACCCGGCAGGGTGGACTTGGGACAGACTAGGCACCATGGCCCGGTGTACCGAGTGGCCCTCGGATGGTCGGCTCGGGAACCCTATACTCGTTTGGGGCCATTAGCAAAACCCTGGCCGGATCTCCTTGCGGATGGAACCCGAATAGGCGATAAACCTGGACTAGAGTCTTGTGTGGTTAGTCAGGTCGTGGCCGACACCCTAGACAGGCTTCCGCTTGAAGGTTGCCGAGATACATGATGTGTACATGGTGATAAGTGGTGAGAGCGTGTGTGAAGAAGTACACCCCTGAAGGGTTATCATGATCTATTCGAATAGCCGTGTCCTCGGTTATGGACTTCTTGGATGCTTACGTGGTCCATAGACAACTTAAAGTGGATACTCTAAAATGCTCAAGACAAGGGTGAGTGCTATGGACGGCCATCTCGTAGAGAGATGGGTCCATAGTAGTGTATTGATGTGGTGATTAGTGGATTCGTGTGCGCTGCCTCACCTCAAAGAAGATTCTCGTTGTCGTAGAACAGGATAGCCACTGAGTCAAGCTGGCTTGCTGCAACTAAACCCCACATTACCTTCTCGATACAAATGCATGTATGATAGGATCTGATGTAAGCCTTGTTGAGTACCTTTGTACTCACGTTGCCTTATTTATGTTTTGCAGGTGAGACATCTGTCTCACTAGTAGTACCGCTTGGACTTCGACGAGCAGCTTGTTACCTCAGCTACGATCTTGTACCCTTGGGAGGGTCTTGTAGATAGTCAGGCTTCTCAGCCTTTTTCTTTTGTAGTTGTCTGTACTTAGACATGTAATGCTTCCATTGCTTGTATGCTCTGAATGATGGGTCATGAGACCTCTGCTTGTATTAATGCTATGTGGCTCTTCTGGGCCTTTATCTATTTGAGTTTGAGTTATGTTGTGATGCCATGTTGTACAACACATACTTGCATGTTATGCGTACATGTGACGTGTATTGCTATGTGTGGGATCCGACAACCTAGTTGTTTATCCTTGGTAGCCTCTCTTATGGGAAAATGTAGTCTAGTGCTTCCACTAAGCCATGGTAGTCTACTACAGCCCGGTTCACCGGAGTCCTTCTAGCCCAGCACTACTGCTTCGGAACACTTAGACTGGCCGGCGTGTGATTCACATCGTTCCTGTGTCTATCCTTTCGGGGAAATGTCACGCGGTGACTTTTGGAGTCCTGCTAGGCTGCTATAGCCTGGATTCCCAGAGTCCTGTTAGCCCAGTTGCTACAGCCCGGATTCACACGCTGATGACTGACATGCTCGATGTTGTTTCATGTATGCCTGTTGCTGTAAGTTAGTGCCACTTTGGGTTCACGACTAGTCATGTCGGCCCGGGTTCTCTGTCATATGGATGCTCGCGACACTATCATATACATGAGCCAAAAGGCGCAAACGGTCCCGGGCCAGATAAGGAGACACCCATGGGAATACCGTGCGTGAGGCCGCAAAGTGATATGACGTGTTACATGCTAGATCGGAGTGACTTAGAATCCGGGTCCTGACAGCTTTGGTATCAGAGCCTGACTGCCTGTAGGATTACCAAGCCAACCTGGTCGAAGTTGAGTCTAGAAATTATTTAGCTATATAGGGGAATTGATTGTGGAAGGGAACGTAAGGCTCTTTTACTCCTTATACCTCATGCCTTATGATTTGAGTCATCCTATCTTTCCTACAGGGTTAAGGAACTAGGCTTTCTCTTCCGTCTATCAGGATCACGAGTTACTACTCCGTAGTCTCATAGGATTGGTTTATCAGAGTCATATCCCAGTTCGAGTACCTCCGGTGTAGCCTGTTTGGTAATTATCTCAGAACGTTGAGTGATGATGTTGAGTATGGTACTACCACATCATTTGCAGGATGTCTCATTTTGAGCATTTTACTGCCGTTATGCTGCCGGAATTGTCCTAGGAGTTTGAGAGATACTAAATTCTTGTGCTACCTTCTGCATCCTTGTTTTCCTTGGTTTCGTTCTTCAGGATGTTGTTGGTTAACCAAAGTTCTGTTGCTCGTAGTCGGAACCACGGAGAAGGTAGGGATGAGGATCCTCCCGACCAGTCTTCATTGGCAGAGTTCATGTTAGAGATGGAGAGGAACAAGCGTGAGTCTAACCGCTTGTTAGCACGTATTGAGGAGAACACTGCCCATCAGTAGAAAGAGTCTGCGTCCATTCATGACTTCATTGGCCTGAAACCACCTACCTTCCATCATCCCATTGAGCCACTCGATGCCGATGACTAGCTCCGTAGTATCACTATCAAGCTGCGTTCTGCGAAAGTAGCTAAAAGTGCCAAGGTCACCTATGCTGCATATCACCTGGAAGGTCATGCTAGTCTTTGGTGGAAGAACTTGAGTGTATGCTTCTAGTTGGTCAGATTCCTACCTGGAGAGATTTCACTGAGGCTTTTCGCGAGCATCACATTCCTCAAGCTCTCATTGACTGCAAGAGAGAAGAGTTCTGTAGTTTCAGCAAGGGTAAGATGGTTGTTGATGTTTACAGTAGAGAGTTTGAGAACCTCACCTGCTATGCTACAGAGGAGGTGTCCACAGACGCCAAGAAGCAGGCTAGGTTCCGGAAGGGTCTCAACCCCAAGTTGCATCGTGATCTCCACTTGCACCATTGCAATACATTCCAGGCTCTTGTGAACAAGGCCATTAATGCAGAGACAGCTCAACTAACTTACGAGGAGTCTCGTAAGCACACCCATGATTTGGGTTCTTCCTCCGGTTCTAGTTCTCAAAAGCGCCGGATTTTGGTTCCGAACTCCGCTCTTCCACCCGGTTATACACCAAGGCCATCTTGTGTGGCACCTCACCCAGTTCAGCAGTATGCTCCACCCAAGCCTGTTGGTAGACCGCCTTCTAATGCGGGTCCACGTCCTACTTCAGGGACTTGTTTCACATGCGGAGAGCCAGGACACTATGCACGTGACTGCTCTCAAACCAACTATCCTCCACCCCTGCCTGAGAAGTCTGTTGGCCGTGGTAAACCACCATGCAAGATGATCAGTGTCAAGTCAGCTCCCACTGAATGTGGATGTGTGCATCACGTCTCAGCTAAAGACACTCATGATGATCCGGATGTCGTTCTTGGTACACTCCTTGTCAACTGTCATCCAGCTTCGGTTCTGTTCAATACCGGAGCATCTCACTCCTTCATCTCTGAAGGCTAAGCTCGTTTGCACGACATGTCATTTTGTGATATGCCAACTCCACTTGAAATCCAAAATCCAGGGTCTAGATGGCAAACTACCAGAATAGGCCATGGTAATGAAATCCTTGTTGACAGACTTGTATTCCTTGCATCACTTATAGCCCTCAAGTCTAAAGATATTAACATCATCTTGGGTATGGACTAGATGAAAGCTCATTATGCCAAGATTGATTGTTACACCAGGTCTGTTCAACTTACACATCCATCCGGCAAGATAGTCACTGTCTCCACTAGAGTTGCAAAGCGCCAACTCTATTCTCTTAATGCCAACCCTCTTCCTGACCTTGAAGATATCCCGGTAGTCCGTGACTTTCCGGATGTCTTTCCTGAGGAACTGCCAGGTATTCCACCTGACAGAGATGTAGAGTTTGTCATAGATCTTATCCCAGGAACCGCTCCAATCTCTAGGAGACCTTACAAGATGGCACCCTTAGAACTAGCTGAGCTTAAGAAACAACTCAATGAATCCTTGCAAAAGGGTTTCATCCTTCCTAGTTCTTCTCCCTGGGCTTGCCCCGTCCTCTTCGTCAAGAAGAAGGATGGTACGGACCGAATGGTTGTAGATTATCGTCCCGTTAATTTGGTCACGATAAAGAACAAGTATCTGCTCCCCAGGATCAACGATCTGTATGATTAGCTCGCTGGATCCTCAGTCTTTTCCAAGATGGATTTGAGGTTAGGCTACTGGCAAATCAAGATCAGAAATGGGGACATTCCTAATACGGCTTTTGTCACTCGTTATGGCCAGTACGAGTACACCGTCATGTCCTTCGGCCTAACCAATGCTCCAGCTACATTCTCCCGCTTGATGAACTCGATCTTCATGGAGTACTTAGATAAGTTCGTCGTGGTTTACCTCGATGATATTCTTATTTACTCGAAGAACGAGGAAGAGCATGCCGAACATCTTAGACTTGTGTTAGAAAAACTCAAAGAGCACCGCCTTTATGCCAAGTTCTCCAAGTGCGAATTTTGGTTGCCGGAAGTGACCTATCTCGGCCACGTAATCTCTGGTAAGGGCATTGCTGTCAATCCCAACAGAGTTCAGGCCGTTCTTGATTAGACTCCGCCTGAAACGGTTAAGCAAGTTAGGAGTTTCCTTGGCCTAGCCAGTTATTGTCGCCTCTTCGTTGAGAACTTCTCCAAATTGGCCAAACCTCTCACGGAACTTCTCAAGAAAGATAAAAGGTTTGAGTGGTCCCCACAGTGTGAGTACAGTTTTCAGGAACTGAAAAGATGCCTGACTTCTGCTCCCATACTTGTGCCACCGGATTTCACTAAGGACTTTGTTATCTATTGTGACGCCTCACGACTGGGACTAGGTTGCAATCTTATGAAAGATCGCCATGTGATTGCCTATGCATCTCGACAGTTGCATCCACATGAGGAGAATTATCGTACACATGATCTAGAGCTTGCAGCCGTAGTCTATGCACTTAAGACATGGCGACATTACTTTCTTGGTAAGCGTTGCGAGATTTACACCGATCACCAGAGTCTCAAGTATATCTTCACCCAACCAGATTTGAACCTTAGACAAAGACGTTGGTTGGAGTTGATCTCAGATTACGACTTAGGGATCACTCACACTCATGGTAAGGCCAATGTCATGGCTGATGAGCTAAGTCGTAAGTACTATTGCAACAATCTCATGTTGCAGCAAGGCCAACCACTTCTCCATGAGGAATTCTGTATGCTTAACCTTCACATTGCTCCTCATGGATTCCTTTCTACCTTGGTGGCGAAACCTACCCTTGAGGATCAGATCATTACTGACCAGAAGTTTGATAAGGGTGTTATCCGCATTAAGAGGAACATTAAGAAGGGAGTTGGTGGTAGTTTCTCTATAGATGATCGAGGTGTTGTTTTCTTTGAGAATCGCTTGGTAGTTCCCAAGAATCAACATCTTCGACAATTAATCCTTAAGGAGGCGCATGAATCTCCTCTCATGATTCATCCCGGTATTACTAAGATGTAATAGGACCTACGGTAGAGGTTCTGGTGGACTAGGATGAAGAGAGAAATCGCTGAGTTCATTGCTAACTGTGACGTTTGTCGTCGCGATAAGGCGAAACATCAAAGACCTGTTGGCACCCTTCAGCCTTTAGCCATTCCTGAGTGGAAATGGGATAAAGTTGGTATGGACTTCATCACCGGATTTCCCAGGACCAAGAAAGGGAATAATACTATCTTCATAGTCATTGATCGTCTTTCCAAAGTGGCTCACTTCCTACCTGTTCAAGAGAATATCACCGCTAGTCAGCTCGCTAACTTATATATTTCTTGAATAGTGTCACTTCATGGTGTTCCACTAGAGATCAATTCAGACCATGGTAGTCTTTTCACTTCTCATTTCTGGGAGAGTTTCCAAACTGCCATGGGCTCCCATCTTTCTTTCAGTACCGCTTTCCACCCTCAGTCAAGTGGTCAGGTGGAAAGGGTCAACCAAATTCTCGAAGACATGCTTAGAGCTTGTGTTATCTCATTCAGTATGGATTGGGAGAAATGTCTTCCCTTCGCCAAGTTTGCTTATAACAATAGCTACCAATCCAGCCTCAAGAAAGCTCCTTTTGAGATTCTGTATGGACGAAGATGCCGAACACCTTTGAACTGGTCAGAAACCGGTGAAAGACAATTCTTTGGACCGGATATGATCCAGGAGGCAAAAGAACAAGTTCGCGTCATTCGTGAGAATTTGAAAACAGCCCAATCTCGTCAAAAGAGCCAATATGACCGCCGTCATAAGGAAGTGGCTTATGAAGTTGGCGACAAAGCTTACCTTCAGGTTACCCCTTTGAAGGGTACCCATCGTTTCGGTATCAAGGGCAAGTTGGCTCCTCGTTACATTGGTCCTTTTCGCATTCTCGCTAAACGAGGAGAGGTTGCCTACCAGTTGGAACTACCCCCACATCTTTCCCGAGTACATGATGTCTTCCATGTCTGTCAACTCAGGCGTTGCTTCTCGGATCCCATCCGCGGAGTGGACCACGAAACGCTTGATCTCCAAGATAACCTCACATATCGAGAGTACCCTGTTTGCATCCTTGATCAAACAGAGTGTGTCACCCGACGTCATAACATCAAATTTCTCAAGGTTCAGTGGTCTCATCATTCTGAGAGAGAAGCTACTTGGGAGCGAGAAGATCGTCTTCGACTGGAGTACCCCACCTTCTTCCCGTCGACCCCTGGATGAGATTCTTTCGAGTGGGGGCGAGTTGTCACATCCCTAGTTCTGGTATGACCTAGGCTAGCCTTCTTGTGAGCATCATGTTTAAATTTCTTTTAAATTTGAATTGGGGATTTGTGAAACCCTCAGAAATCATTTCTAGAAATAACCCAGATAACAGTTGCTCCAAAAAGGTCCAAGAAAATGTTCATGTTGGTCTCTGAAAATATTGGTTAGAGGTAAAATTCAAACAAATATTTTCAGGAGCTCATAAATATTGATTTTGGCCATTTGGAATTAATGCAATAATTATTTGCATTGGATATATATATGTTATATTTATTTATATATGTCCAATAATTCTGATTTTTATGTGAGGGGCTCTGGAATATTTCAACTAGCTCCTACAATAAATTTCAGAAGAAAATAAATTGATTTAGTGTTTTACTAAATTAGAAAACAAATTACAAAAATAGGGAAGAAAACAAAAAAGGGGAAAACCTTACCTAGACTTACCTGGGCCACTTGCTGGCCTGGCTCTGTGCCGGCCCAGCCAACTGGCCCCTGCCAGTCGTCCCTCTCCTCTCGCCAGGAGGACAGGGGCGTGTGCCCGCGGCACGCACGCACGCGTCCGGCCACCTCTTGCCTGTCTGCCTCACTCCCTCGTCGCCCTGGACGCCCTGGACGACACCGCGCGCCGCCCCGCACCTCTCTCTCTCTCTCTCTCTCGTGGCCTCCCCTCCTCTCCCTCGCTCTCTCACGCGAATGGCCGAGCGCTGCTGTCGCCGCCGTTCACTGTAGCCGCAGCCACTGCCTCCCCCTCGCCCTCTCTCCGTGTCTACGAACTCTGCCGCGACATCCTCTACGTCCTTGACGAGCCAAGCAACCGGGGACGCCCCACGGAGTCGTCACCGCCATCTTCTTCACCTCCAGCCGCCCAAGATCGCCGGCGCCGCTCCGTCGACTCCAGAGCCTCCCCCGAGCCACTGGGCACGCCTTCCGAACCAACGTGAGTTCCTGCACGTCCTGCCCCTAACCTCGTGGCTTGCCGCTCGCCGTAGCTTCGTTCCCCGCCATGGCCGTAGCTCTTCGCCGCCGTCTGTGTCGCGCCGTCGCGGTAACCGCTGCAGCTCGCAACCACGCGTGTCACCGTGATCCTGGTGACGCTAGGAGGCTGTCAAGGCACTCCGCAGCCCCTGCCGTGCCCCGTAGCTCGATCCCACCCGAACCCACGCGCCGACCGCAACCTTGAGCTTCACTCCGGCCACCCCAACTCCTCCTACCTGTTCCGCTGGATGCGCGAGAGCCCGGGCTACGCCCCGGTGCCCTTAGTCGCCGCCCCCGTGGCCTGTAATGCGAACGCCGCCGCGTCCAGAGGTCGTTGGCGTTAACCTCGCCGGCCCGACGTGCTGGCCCAGCCTGCCAGGTAATCACCACTTAGTTAACCTTGAGACACTGACAGTGGGCTCCAGCGTCACTAATTGTAGTTAGATTAGTAAAAACCCTGTTAACTAACTGAGTCACTGACGTGTGGACCCCACACGTCAGGTTTGACCTGGTCAGCCGCGGTTGACTCGCTGACGTCATGCCACTGTCATGCTAACGCAGTTATTCATTTTCTGGTAATAATTAAATTAGGAAAATCCAGAAAATGCTATAAACTTCAAAAAATCACAGAAATTCAACCGTAGCTCAGCTTGTAATAAGTTATATATGAAAAATTATCAGAAAAATTCAGTCTATCCATCTGTACCATTTTCATGCATGACAAACCAACCTATACATGTTGTATATATGAAAGCACATTTATGGCATTTAAAGGGACTTAAATTAGAGTTGCATTTGAACCTTTGGTTCAAATGGACCTCTTCCAAGTTGAATGCTAAATGCATTAGCTCAAAACACATCACATATTCATGCCATGTTCATGCATCATATTGTTGCATATGATTGTGTATTGATTGTCGACACCATTCCTTCTCGATAGGTCCTGCTCTGGAGAGTGCTAAAGAGTACCTGTCTATGGAGCAGTGCCCCCCTGTTGATCTACCACGCAAGCAAACCCCCTTGTTCATTCCGGTATAATCCTACTCTCTCGCTCCTACTCTTATTTATTGCATTAGGACAACAACGATTCAACTGCTACTTCATGCTGCGGTAGTTGAATCCATTCCTCTGCATGACCTGTCATTGCCACAATAAATAGTTAAACCCCACTAGCATGTGTAGGAGTTGATTGAGCATTGTTGTGTTCCTACCATGCCATGGCTGCTATTGCTTAGAGTTGTGCAGGTCTGATTCATCTGCAATGAATTGGAGTGTTACGATATGTTCTGGTGCTAAGAGTTAAGTGTGTGAACACGATTTGGTAAAGGTAGCGGTGAGAGGCCATGTAGGAGTACATGGTGGGTTGTCTCACTGGAACCGTCCTTAAGCACTGAGCTCCGTGTATGTCGTCCAATGACTAGCATTACCACACATTGGAATGCTTAAGTGCCCCTCTCGACTTATTAATCAACTTGATCTCTATCCAGGAGTTGCAACTAGTTTCTGGTGTTTGTGGTAGTGCTTTTTTTCTACCGAGTGGCACCCGGCAGGGTGGACTTGGGACAGACTAGGCACCGTGGCCCGGTGTACCAAGTGGCACCCGGATGGTGGGCTCGGGAACCCTGTACACATCATTTGGGGCTGTGAGCGAGACCCCGGCCGGATCTCCTTGTGGATGGAACCCGAATAGGCGATAAACCTGGACAAGAGTCTTGTGTGGTTAGTCAGGTCGTGGCCGACACCCTCGCCAGGCTTCCGGTTGAAGGTTGCCGAGGTACATGACGTGTACATGGTGATAAGTGGTGAGAGCGTGTGTGAAGAAGTACACACCTGCATGGTTATCATGATCTATTCGAATAGCCGTGTCCTCGGTTATGGACTTCTTGGATGCTTATGTGGTACATAGACAACTTAAAGTGGATACTCTAAAATGCTCAAGACAAGGGTGAGTGCTATGGATGGCCATCTCGTACAGAGACGGGGATGAATCCATAGTAGTGTATTGATGTGGTGATTAGTGGACTCGTGTGCGCTGCCTCACCTCAAAGAAGTTTCTCGTTGTCGTAGAACAGGATAGCCACTGAGTCAAGCTGGCTTGCTGCAACTAAACCCCACATTACCTTCTTGATACAAATGCATGTATGATAGGATCTGATGTAAGCCTTGCTGAGTACCTTTGTACTCACGTTTGCTTTATTTATGTTTTGCAGGTGAGACATCTGTCTCACTAGTAGTACTGCATGGACTTCGACGAGTATCTTGTTACCTTAGCTACGATCTTGTACCCTTGGGAGGGTCTTGTAGATAGTCAGGCTTCTCAGCCTTTTTCTTGTGTAGTTGTCTGTACTCAGACATGTAATGCTTCCGTTGCTTGTATGCTCTGAATGATGGGTCGTGAGACCTCTGCTTGTATTAATGCTATATGGCTCTTCTGGGCCTTTATCTATATGAGTTTGAGTTATGTTGTGATGCCATGTTGTACAACACATACTTGCATGTTATGCGTACGTGTGATGTGTATTGCTATGTGTGGGATCCGACAACCTAGTTGTTTATCCTTCATAGCCTCTCTTATGGGAAAATGTAGTCTAGTGCTTCCACTAAGCCATGGTAGTCTGCTACAGCCCGGTTCATCGGAGTCCTGCTAGCCCAGCACTACTGCTTCGGAACACTTAGACTGGCTGGCGTGTGATTCACATCGTTCCTGTGTCTGTCCTTTCGGGGAAATGTCACGCGGTGACTTCTGGAGTCCTGCTAGCCTGCTACAGCCCGGATTCCCGGAGTCCTGTTAGCCTAGTTGCTACAGCCCGGATTCACACACTGATGACTGACATGCTCGATGTTGTTTCATGTATGCCTGTTGCCGTAAGCTTGTGCCACTTTGGGTTCACGACTAGTGATGTCAGCCCGGGTTCTCTGTCATATGGATGCTAGCGACACTATCATATACATGAGCCAAAAGGCGCAAACGGTCCTGGGCCAGGTAAGGCGACACCCATGGGAATACCGTGCGTGAGGCCGCAAAGTGATATGACGTGTTACATGCTAGATCGGAGTGACTTAGAATCGGGGTCCTGACAATGGTGCCCCGCCCCCTACGCCTACAAGTATGTAGATGTGTGTTGCAAACACCACACATTACCACAAATTCAAATAAAATGTGAGAATGTTTGATATATAGTGTTGTTTAGATTGTTCGATATTTAGTTGTAAGCTGCAACGCCACACATTATCAGAAATTCAAATAAAATATGAGATTGTTTGATGTATAGTATGGTTTAGATTGTTCGACATTTAGCTGTGAGTTGCAAACGCCATGCATTATCACATTATGGTATAACATATGCAAAACCACAATACGCGTATCACCGCTATATTCATGGTGCATATGTTTAAAACACTATGATCTCCTATTCAAATATATGAGTCCACTTTCATATCAAATTATGATCTTTGTTAGTCTCTTACACCCAGACAATCCTCTAACCTTTGTAGCTACCACTAACTTTCTCTCGTGCATGCACATGCCCTCCTCGCCCTCTCGCTCCCTCAGCATTCTATCCATCGTGCAAATTCATTTATTTTTTATTTAGGTCATTCTCCCACAGTCTCCATAACTCCTTTCCGACACACACCAATCGATAAACCTCTCCAGCGATGTCTGCCTACAACATACACACGCACCTTCAATCTCCTCCTGTATGTGTCCTTGCCTCGTGTCTCTCATACGGTCCCACACACGTGTAAACTCTCGCCCCTCTTTTCATCGATCTCACAACCGCACAATCCTCCCCCTATCTAGCTAGTAGTTGGGCCTCTCACACCACCTCCTAGCTCCATTCTCTCTGTCTATCCATCTCGCTGGGCCTTATTTGCCTCTACCAAATGGATGTACACTGACCGATCTCCCGCTATAAATATAGCTAGCTAGGTCCTTATAACTCATTATTTCCCACGCGTCGATCGACCTACCTCATTAGTTATGTCTCTCCCTTCCTCTAACAAACAACAATTGATCTACCGATCTAGTTAGGTTTGCTTACCAAACACATGGTTGCCCTTCATCATCCATTGATGCGTCCCGACAGATCTATCACGCACAGGCACACACAGAAACACATCCCCACTATTATTGATAATATTGCAGTTCCACCCTCAGTTTGTCTAGTAGGCCTCTCCCACCATCTTCGAGAAGCAACTCCATCACCAATCCAGCACTCTACCCCTCTTCCTCCCTCTCTCTCTCCTCTCTCTTTCTGTCCAATCCTATTTCCCGTCCTTCAGTTATGTATGGATGTCGAACGATCTCCCTCAAGACATAGCTGGGTCTCTCCTTCTAAACACATACACGAGTCGTTCTACTTCTATAGTTAGGACTCTGCCTACCCCTCCCCCCCCCCCCCCCACACACACAAACACTGATACATCGAGCGCTCTATTCATGTCTCCCTGCCACACACAAACTTGACATGTGCCCTCTGACGTTCCGGTAGGTCAGTCGCCCTATATCTTTGACTTGCACACAGACACAATTTCAATGGCTCTCTTCATCGATCTCGCACCCACCCACTTGATTGTCTCTTTGACTCTATTGATATCTATGACCCTCCCTCTATTCTCGTGGATCACCGAACCCCCTATAGATGATATGGATAGGCCTCCATTTAAAACACATTGCATGCAAAATTTTGTTTGAGATGTCATCGACACATATTCCCACAAATACATTCACGAAATCAACATCCACCCCCCAAAACAAAAAACACTCATGAACGCACAAGCCATTTGTCTTGCTTTGTATCTCTCACACACACCCACGTAGGTGGGGGACATGCATGAAGAGAAGGGGTGCACGCACGGCGCACGTAATCCCGTCTCTTTCCCAACCACACCCGCGCGGGTGCACGGTGGAGCTCATTTCTATACGAAAAGGTAGCCCACGTGGTAATTTGACACGTGTACTGGTTGTCCACTAGATGGAGGGAGGATCGTCTACCACTGGCGAACAAACAAATTATGACTTGACGCGTTATGTTAAAAAAGGGGCAAACCAGGTGGGGGCTACCATAGAGGCAAGGCTCTATACACATTGGAGTACTTTTGATGTGTCCCGTCAACTCGCAGAACAAGGAGAAGCTTGCTTAGTACGCCGTCTCCCCCGCCCACGGGCGCGGTGGCTCGTAGGATGAGGTGAAGCTTGCTTACTAGTAGTAGTATTGTACGCCTTACACCCGCTCCCTCGCCCATGCGCGCGGTGGCTCACAGGACGAGGAGAAAAATTTACTACTCCCTCCATTTACTCCTCGTCCCTACTACCTTGGTTAGAGAGAGTATCATATTGTTTGGAATATATATGTCCTTTAGTAGATTTCAATATGAACTACTAGTACATACTCCAAACAATGATGTATATAGACGTATTTTAGAGTGTAGATTCACTCCTTTTGCTCCGTATGTAGTACATATTGAGGCCCTGTTTGGTTCATAAGTCCTAGGAGTTTTTCTAGTCCCAACTAAAAATTCCCTACTCCTTAAAAAGTCCCTCCCTGTTTGTTTTCAGGGACTAAAAAGTCCATAGTCCCAATACAAGAAATATGTCAACTAGTGACCTTCTGTCAGTGACCCTGGAAGAATTGGTCATAGATTTATGACCGTTTCAGACCAATTGGTCAAAAGCTGTTCGGGGGGCACCAAACCCTAAACCATTACGGCCATTTTGGTCAGAAAGGTCGTAATCTCCTTACACGAAATGGTCATAAAGCAGATAGCACTGGTCCGCTGCCTTATTTCTAGCTGATGATGACCAATATAGATGGTCATAACCTTGTAAATTGTGGTGGGTTGCTATGACTAGGCGCCACCTCGTCAGTTTTCCCTATGTGTCATGTCCATGTGGCAATTTTTGCCCCAGGTTGTGAAGCAACCTATATTTCTGTCATTCCCAAAATTCCCCAAAAAATATCATAAATTCTTTGGGTCATATCTTTGTCAAATATGTAAAAAACCTTCCTTGCCTAGTTCAAAAATAATTCAACAATATTCATTTTCCTATTCTGTTCAGAACAACACTTTGTGAAGGAAGTACCACTTTGGCTTGTCGAAATAGTATCCATTTTCTACAGTGCTTTCCTATGCCCAAATAACCACCCTCCACCAAATGCCAGCTCAATCCATTCATTATTTTGAGCCCAGCTTCGACATTCGTATTTATGTCCAGTGTGGTACTTTGCAAAGCAAGTACCACCTAGGCTCCTCCTTTTGAGCTGAAAATTTGTGAAGACGGTCTTCTTAGTAACTGATCATCCGCAGCCAAAACTCACGCCCATTAGCCATGTACATTTCCTGTACCGCTAATCAAACACTTGGCTGCTAAGTCATGTTTGAGCATCGATCGGTCTCCTCGTGAGAATCTTATGTTGTAATTTTCTTCCTAGCACCTACCTGGGGAGTGCCCAACCCACTAGACATGCCTAGGCCGCCCAGAACACATGGCAACGCCAAGGTCACGCGGTGACCACGCGGCGGGCATGCGAGTTTACGCGATCTAGAGTTGGGGCCCTCGGCCACCGCCAAAACCTCGACGTATCACCACCAAACCATGTATTTATGATTAAATAGGTACTTATGTAACTAGAAATGATTTTTGGAAAAAACAAATAGCAAACTATGAGGCAGCTGCAGTTCAAATTTGACCCGCTTCCAACTGAATCGACGGAAATTTGTCTTTTTCACGAGAGGTGGATCAAAACATTTTACACCCAACCATTTTGTCAATTGTGCATTAAATATGTCCTAGTATTTTATAAAATTGATTTGGTCCAATTTTGCAACAATTATTTGGGAGGTCCTTCACAAAAAAACATCCTTTTGGGCACCCGAAAAATGGAAAATGGTTTTTTCATTCAAAGAAAATGAAAAGTTCCTTAGGAAACATTGTTTGCAATTCCAATATGCACCCTTGTGCACAATATGAGATCATTTGAACAAACTATGCCATGAATGTGGCCATAAGATTGATCATTTGGCTTGAAAGCCATTGATCTCCACACGTGATAGCTCGTTTCTAAGCACACTTTTTAAAAATAATTGCCGTATTACAAGTTTGTTATTTTTCCTGGGAACTTTGCCACATATAATGACACAATGCGAAGGTTTCCTAACTTTTTGATTTTTTTTTGAAATTTTTATGCCCATTTCAAAATGCGGTCAAAACGGCAGGAATGACCGTCCCTAGCTAGTGGTTGAATATTGGAATTTTTTTGGTGTTTCTCTGATTAAATAGATACTTATGTACCTAGAAATGATATTTGAAAAAAAAATAAAGAGCAAACTATAAGGCAGCTACAATTCAAATTTGACCCGCTTCCAACAGAATCGGCAAAAAATTTTCTTTTTCACCAGAGGTGGATCAAAACTTTTTACACCCAACCATTTGGTCAATTGTGCATTAAATATGTCCTAGTATTTTAGAAAATTGATTTGGTCCAATTTTCCAACAATTATTTGGGAGGTCCTTCACAAAAAACCTCCTTTTGGGCACTCGAAAAATGGAAAATGGTTTTTTCGTCCAAAGAAAATGAAAACTTTCTTAGGCAACATTGTTTGCCATTCCAATATGCACCCTTGTGCACAATATGAGATCATTTGAACAAACTATGCCATGAATGTGGCCATAAGATTGATCATTTGGCTTGATAGCCGTTGATCTCCACAAGTGATAGCTCGTTTTTGAGAACACTTTTTAAAAATAATTGCTGTATTACAAGTTTATTATTTTTCCTAGGAACTTGGCCACATATAATGACACAATGCAAAGGTTTCCCAATTTTTTGATTTTTTTGAATTTTTTATGCCCATTTCAAAATGCGGTCAAAAAGGCAGGAATGACCGTTCCTAGCTAGTGGTTGAATCTCGGAATTTTTTTGGTATTTCTCTGATTAAATAGATACTTATGTACCTAGAAATGATTTTTGAAAAAAATAAAGAGCAAACTACAAGGCAGATACAGTTCAAATTTGACGCGTTGCCACCTAAATCGCTGGAAATTTGTCTTTTTCACGAGAGGTGGATCAAAACATTTTACACCCAATCATTTGGTCAATTGTGCATTAAATATGTCCTAGTATTTTAGAAAAATTATTTGGTCCAATTTTGCAACAATTATTTGGGAGGTCCTTCACAAAAAAACCTCCTTTTGGGCACTTGAAAAATGGAAAATGGTTTTTCCGTCCAAAGAAAATGAAAACTTCCTTAGGCAACATTGTTTGCCATTCCAATATGCACGCTTGTGCATAATATGAGATCATTTGAACAAATTATGCCATGAATGTGACCATAAGATTGATCATTTGGCGTGAAAGCCATTGATCTCCACACGTGATAGCTCGTTTCTGAGAACACTTTTTAAAAATAATTTCCGTATTACAAGTCTATTATTTTTCCTGGGAACTTGGCCACATATAATGACACAATGCGAAGGTTTCCCAATTTTTTGATAGATTTTGCATTTTTATGCCCATTTTAAGATGCGGTCAAAACGGCGGGAATGACTGTTCCTAGCTAGTGGTTGAATCTTCGAATTATTTTGATGTTCCTCTAATTAAATAGATACTTATGTACCAAAAAATGATTTTGGTAAAAAAATAGATAACAAACCATAAGCTAGCTGCAGTTCAAATTTGACCCGTTTCCAAGTGGATCGGCGGAAATTAGTCTTTTTCATGAGAGGTGAATCAAAACTTTTGACACCCAAGTATTCGGTCAATTATACATTAAGTATGTTCTAATATTTTAGAAAATTGTTTTGGTCTTATTTTGCAACAAATATATTGTAGGTCTTTCAAAAAAAACTCATTTTCGGCCCTTGAAAAATGGAAAATCGATTTTTCGTGCAAAGGAAATAAAAACTCTCTTTATCAATATTGTTTGCAAATCTACGATGTAAACTTGTGAAAAATATGATATCATATGAATAAATATTTGATAGGACTTTCATAAAAACTCATTTTGAGCACTGAAAAATGGAATGAACTTTTCTATCTTGAATTGATCACGACCAATTTATATGGTCATAAGATCATCAAATGGTTTGTTGCGTTTTGATTGGACCATGAGCGTATCACGCGGATCATGCATCAACCACCGTCGGATGCTTCCGGATCCAACGGCCCAAACCCACCCGAGCCAAAACCCTAGGTCAGTCCTCATGGACATTTTCCACCCACCCCCCGCCTCCATTCTTTCTCTCCCTCCCTCCTGCGCCTCCACCAGTGAGCCCCTCTGCTCTCCCTCGCTCCGATCTGGTGGAGCCGCCGCCCCCAACCTCTCTCTCCGACTTCGATCCGTCGCCGCCTCCAACCGCTCACACCCCACTCCTCTTCCCCTCCTCCTCTGGCAGCCCAGTCGTCATCACGACCGAGGACCAGAGACGCGGGCAGGGAGCTTGAGGCGGAGGAGCAGCAGTAGCGGCGGCAGTGGCAAGTCAGGGCAAGGCCAGCAGCGATGGGGTTCATCTCCTTCGTCAAGAGGGTGCTCTTCGCCTCCGTCTTCCTCCTCTCCGCCTACCAAGAGTACGTGCGCGTGAACCCCCCTCTTCCCCCTCTCGCCCCGCTAGATCTCCGTTCGTTTCTTCTTATGATCTTATGATCGACCGACTTCGTTTCTTGTTTTGGATCAACGACCAAAGTGGTTACGTCCGTTGGTATATGTATATGCCGTTTTTTTGGTCGATCACCACAAGAATTAGATTCGGACAAGGACAAGCATTCAGGTTTTGTTTGGTATGGTTTCCAGATCGGGCCGAAAGAGGAGGAGTTCAGCTCGGGTTCTCCACGTACGTACGCCCATACCGTGTAGCTCATGATTCCTGCTGAGCTAGAGCTACTACTGTGTCTGTTGTGTATGCATCACCTCAGGTCAGGCCATCTCGACTGAACATCAATGGATTTGGAATCCATATACTGTATCAGCATGTTTTATTTTACCCTTTACCAATTTTTCGATTTTCGTGGCATTTTCATTTGGAAATTACTTTACTTTGTTGTATTTTGGAATGTTGTGCCCTCCTTGAAGTAATGCTGAGCGTATGACAACTGGAGCTTATTGGTTGTTGTGTTCTTCTGCTGTGTTGTTGCACACTCAACTAGCATCTGTATTCGGGCATTCCAGTGATGGTGCTGACCCCAACGATGTCGCCGCGCGACCTGGTGAGCAGCAGCTATGAGAGCTGCACGCCGACGGTACCGAGCACCATGAGCAGCAGCTGTTGCATGCCAATTGATTGCTCAGCTCCGCCAACAGCGGCAGTACCAACAGCCTGGTGACTGACTCAGGCCAACCTGAGCCTCCATAGCCTCGTCTCCTCCATGGTCGCGGTTCTGCAGTGTGGCAGGTTCGTGGATGACCCACAGCTAGCATGAAGCTGCTGGCCGCCACAGAGGATGTACCTCCAGCTAGTATAGAAAGACGGGTGAGGGGAGGAGATGACAGCGCCGTTGCTCCGGCCCACCGGCTAGCTTGGATCCCCCCTCAAACTCCAGAGCTTCGAGGCCGCCGTTCTCCTCTAGTTCCTCGCCACCATGGTGAGACGATGAAAGGGGGTCGGGATTATACATTATTTTCTGGAAGAGAGAGATTAGCTAGTGGCGTTTCTTTTTAGCGAGATGTGAACAGGTTAATGCGAGCGCTCGGAACAACTAAATCATGTTGCTGCCCGATTAAGTATTTGGGCGAAATAAATAGGTGACAACATCACATGCATGCTCGTCAACCTCAGCCACTTCGTGGTACCCGCCTCTCCCCCTCCCCTCCCTCCCTCGCTTACATGCCCTCAACTCCCATGGATCTGAAGGCTTGCGGTTTATGTTTGTTTACCTTGATTGCTTGCTTCGTGCAGTCAAGAATTGGGGTAGATCATTCGCATCTGCCCACCCTTCGCCTCCCCTAGCTACAAATTTCTATGACACATTGGCCAAACCTGCCAACTAATAAAGTGTATCCTAGTTTGAAGGTTTACTGTTTCATAATAGCCAAATAAATAGCCTGCATTTAATCATTCTTTTGCTACTTTAGATATAATAATGTAGTGGAAAAATTCATGAAATCATTATGGCAGTAAATACTACAGTTCTAGTTGGCCCAACCTCAATTCTGGAAGTACAAATTATTGCTATTTTCTCATAATATTATAGCATGAAACATACTATCTAGAAACTATTTCTCTGTTGTCATTGCTTTCCTAATTGAATCTTCATTTCAGATTACATACCACTTCTTCCACTGGAAGAGGGGAACTCCATTCGCTGATGATCAAGGGATGTATAATAGATTGACTTGGTGGGAGCAAATGGACAACAGCAAGCAACTTACTCGCAACAGAAAATTTCTTGTTGTGGTTCCTGTAGTCCTCTATGTGTTATTCTGTTTCAATTTTATTAATACTACTTTTGGGAGCTTACTTGGCAAGGAACAACATGGCAGGATGTATGCACAAAGATTGATTCTGGCTAGTCAGGAATACTACACTTATTCATTAATTATGCAAAGAACACTTGTTAGTAACATCTAGGTCTAACTTGTATATTCACGTCATTATATATGTGTAAGGATTGGGCATTACTCTAATGCTCTATTCACGCCATTATACATGTGTAAAAAAATTTCAATTAACTTCATTATCTTTAATAATTGACTATTCACTTCCGGTTAGTAGTAACTTAAACTTGGCGGCAAACTGGTTAAATACTTGGCTGTGATCACGTTTGTGGTTGGTGTGCGAGCAAGCAAAATCAAAAATGATCCCAACTGATCATATTATTTTTGTGTTTGCTATAATTGTCCATGGACATTTAATCTATTTTGCGTATATTAGGTAAAATAGCAGAGTACACCAATTACCATTTTGTCTGTTGACATACATTTCCAAAGACCTTTTAGCGCAGAGTTCATATAGTTACACAGTGCTTTTTAGCTTACATATCATACAGTTATGCAGTGCTCCCTACACTGTCTGTTTGCTATATATATCATTCATGTATTGTTGGATAGTACTAACTACATACCAGGGCGAATTAACCACAATTTGCCACAATTTGCAGCAAATTGTGGTTAATTCGCCCTGGTATGTAGTTAGTACTATCCAACAATACATGAGCGGCCGTGCTCCACCAGTTGTTTTGTGGTTCTTGCAATCAAGGGAGTTTCTCGCAAGACAGGGCCCTCCCTCTTCTACTTCTTCTACCACCTGTTGTTGTTGATTGGTCTATGCACGGTGGGTAATCCATCAATGTTTATTTGCTACTGCTGTAGTAGCTGGTATGCTTGATGTGTGTTTCTATTGTTTTGCTAGAACCATAAATCCTGATGCATGATGATTATAGTCTGGTTTGCTAGATCTGTTCTATTGGTGCTTAAAATTTGACATGCCTGGATTCATTCTTGTTCTTACAGTTCTTTTCATTTCTATGATCAATTTAGTTGGAGTTGCACATGTCAGTATACTATAAACCAAAAAAAACCTAGCTAGTGAGAACATTTCACTCCATGAACATATACTGGTTAGTGTTAGTCACACTATTTATCTACATGGCATTTCCTGTCAATTCTTGTTTATAAGTTATTGGATTCCACATTGGCTATTGTTTGATGTTCTGTATATATTCTTATTCTTATATTTTCATTCTTATTCTTTGCACAGGTGAAGTGCGAGTCAAAGTCCGAAGCTGTCAAGCATATCAACAAGTAGTAGCATATTGTGTGTTGTAATTGCAGGCAGTAGTAAGCATATCTGGCTTGTAGTATATTGTAATGATTGTAATAGACTAATGTAGTGTTGTTTTGGATGAATTTCGATAATTATTGTGTATGTGGTTTGAATACCTGTGAAATGGAAACCTGACAATGGAGTCCAAGTTATAATGGCTGTTTGGCAAAGTTCGAATTTTTTGATGTGTGGGACCAATTTTGGGATAAGCATGACAAGTGGGACCAATCTGTGGTGGGACCAGTTGCAAAATAAAATGGCTGAAAATAGAAAATCAATAGATCGGCAAAAAGGCCATGCCCTAGAAATAGAAGGCCAAATTGTTGGGCCAGGCCCATGTAGCTAGAGAAAATTAACAGAAAAATATATATTAAAAAGACTGAATTAATGGGCTCGGCCCATCTAAAGCACCGAAATGGACCAGGCCGATTCTAATTTGACCTTTTCAGTTGGTCGCAATTTTGCCACATCAGATTGCCACGTCGGATCTGACATGGCCTCGGCAAACAGCCAGTGATCAAAACAAAAGGTCATGGGTTCAATGACCTTCTGTTTTGGTCGTAAACGTCTACGACCTTCTCACAGAGAAGGTCGTTAATTTCAGTTTACGACCGCCAGCTTTTGACCATCTGTTTGTTCAAAAAAGGTCACAAATGAAAATGAATGACCTTTCAGGGACCAATAGTGAGGGTCACAAGTTGACATATTTCTTGTAGTGTCCCTCCCTATAGGTTATTGAACGACCATGTTACCCCCAGTATACAGAAAAATAACAATCAAACAACACCATAGGGCGGCGGGGCAATGGGTGCAGGGAGGGGCATTTTTGGAAAAGTCCCGAAAAAGACTCTCCTTGAGAGTCTTCTTCATTAAGTCCTCAAAAGCAAGTTTCAGTCCCTAGTAGTCCCTCCCGTTTGGTTAAAAAGTCCCTAAGAGGGACTTTTTTATAGTCCCTACACCAAAAAGTCCCTGGAAACAAACACCCCCTGCATAAAGTTGAGACACTTATTTTGGAACAGGGGGAGTACATATTTGCTATGATCTATCAATCATTGAAATGCAATAGCATGCTTGTTAGCCTCCTTTGTATTTGATGAAATGTTGCAACGGGAAACCTTGGACGCAAGATACATGTAACAGAAGCTGGAAGCTTCATAGCATTGTACTATCTCGTTGATAAATTACAGTATGTACTATACTAGTACTTCCTCCATTTTTAAATATAAGTCTTTGTAGAGATTTCACCATGAACCACATACAGATGTATATAGATGCATTTTAAGTGTAGATTCATTATTTAGTTCCGTATGTAGTCCACCTAGTGGAAACTCTACAAAGACGTATATATTCAGGAAGAGAGGGAGTACTATGTAAAGAGTTAGGTGTTGCACGGTGTCTAGAAAATATGGTGATAGTGTGAGGTGGGCCATGTATTCACTAAGCCTGCGTGTTTTCACTGCCCTTGCACTCCTCTTCCGTAAGAATTAAGAAAAATGTAATCTAGTAGTACCTCCTTTCGCCAAAAGCGTGGGACATCCAGCAGTCCTACCGCCTCAGTAATAATGACCAATGAGCCTTCAAATCACATAGACCCAGCAGTAAGTTGGACAGACGAAGCAACCATCACTGTCGAATCCGCTTCTCCCTTCAACGCAGGCGCCAGTGAGAGGTCGCGTCCGCTCTGCCCGGGCATGAATGCGGCATCGATTATGTGGAGCGGCGCTGACCGTTTCGGGCAAGAAGCGCGCGCGGGCGATGGAGGGGCTTTGGGTGGGCCAGGCTGGTCAGGAGCGAGCGTGGCAGTTGTCCGCCTGTCCCTACCCGACGCCCAGAAACAAGAGGATGCACCGACTCTCATGACTAAAATCGTACACTACACACCATCTCTCGGTAGAAGTAGGTCGATCTGTCGCTCTCTCTAACACACACATGATGTTAAACACACACACACACGCACACACACACACACAGGTTCCTAGAATAGGAAAATCGTGCGAGTACGAAGCCACAGGAAGTGAGATACAAATGGAGTATGTACAAGAAGCGAAGAGGTGACGAATATTCCATCAAACATGGACTGAGGAGTAGTACTCCCTTCGTCTAGGTGTTAAGTCATCTTACGAAAATCAGATATTCCCAAAATGTTTAGGTGTCGTCCATTAACTTTGCATCTCAATCCCCTCCTGGCCTCGTTGCTAGCGAGTGTTGTTACTTAGGGAGCATTTGGATCCTTAGAAAGAACAACTTATAGCATAGCCGGGCAAGGTTAGGCATTTGGAACTGTTAAAATATGTTAGCTTTTGTGGGCCAGCTAGCTTGGGTGGGCTAGAAAAACCTTGCTAGCTAAGGAGAGCCAGATCGGCTCGCTTCCGACGGAAAACTTCGCGTAGTAGTAATATAGACTAGTAACATATGCATGTTACTAGTCCAAGTTACTCACCCCTATGACCAGCCTAAGCAATGTAACCAAACGCTCCTTATTCTGCCTTGTTATCTCCCCTAGAAACCCAATGCATGGAGCGCAACTACGCGTTGATTAGTCGAGAAATCAAAGTCGGCTTGCATGCCCCTGCATGGTAGCGAAAACGGCACCTCTTAGTTGTTTGGATTAATTGTTGCATTTAGGGACAGAAATCAGGGCTTTGATTGGAGGAATGACCGGTCAAGTTTCTCCTTCTCCTCCAATCTGCTTGCACCTTGGTCACGCTGCACCTTCTAACGTGACTTATTACACCTAGACGGAGGGAGTCGTATGAGATACGGTGGCACACTGACTTAGGTCGAATACAAGTTCCCAAAATTGTGTGCATGTTATAATAAGGATTCACTTAAAATAGTACGTGAGCGACCAGAGGGATCAATTGGACATTGTTCTCGAGCAGTAGCGAGATGTGTGAGGTAAGATACACCACTGGCGCTTTTGATTTTTCTTATTAATTTGTTTGTTTCACCCTCTGACTGGTGGGACCCAATGTACTACGTGGAGAGAGGTAAGGTGACTAAGGCCGCATTATTTCTGAACCACTATGGATAGTCTTACCACCAAAGCCACATGACACGATTATGATTTAAATCCCAATGACTCCCACACAAAAAAGCATGGCATGCTTGTCACACGAATGCAGGAATGTATAAAAGGTTATTGTCCTCTCGTTGAACATAACAGGAGGGGTGTGTAGCTGGTTAGCCTGTTCGCTCATCAAACTTGAGGTCTCGGGTTCGATAACTACACTTGAGCATAATTCGTGCCAGGAGGATTCTTTGATTGCTCAAAATGGATGGATACGGAGCTATACGATCAGTTGCAGCCTCGGCGCTTGTTTTCTGGGGTTTGCACTCTTCACACTCTCTCGAGTATATATATACACGCTGGAGCCTCAACACTTGTAGTTGCTCTCTTCACACTCTCTCACCCTCTCAAGATCTAAACAAGACTTCGTTGGCCTCTCTCTCTCCTCTCACCGCTGGTCTGCTTGTAGTTGCTCTCTTCGCACTCTCTCACCCTCTCCAGATCTAAACAAGACTCCGTTGGCCTCTCTCTCTCTCCCCGCACTACTAGTCAAAGAGCCGGCGGGTTCCGTCCGATGGGAAGGGAAGGTGGTTTAACGTTGTCGCCGTCGGCGAGGGAGGGAATCCACTACCGGCACAGCTGTTCGCTTTCACCCAGCGGCGGCACGGGAGGGCCTCCGACCCCTTCTTCTTCGTCGTCGTACATAGTGTGGGCCGAACGGCCTCCGGTCGCCCACCGAACCACACCCCAAGAACCTTAAGGTATAACTTACTTATTCCACATGCATTGCTATAGCTGCATGTGGGATTTTTCCGCTTCTGCACTCTAATCTAGGTGTTGGATCAAACAGGAAAGTAGCGGGGAAAGTTGTGTACCATGAATCTAGGACGTGGTTCAAAGAGGAAAGGAGTGGGGGAAAGTAGTGGGAAAGTTGTATAGCATGAATCTAGGATGTGGTTCAAAAAGGAAAGGAAGGGGGAAAGTTGTGGGGAAAGTTGTATCGCATGAATCTAAGACGTGGTTCAAAGAGGAAAGGAATGGGGGAAAGTAGTGGGGAAAGTTGTATAGCATAAATCTAGGACGTGGTTCAAAGAGGAAAGGAAGGGGGCAAAGTACTAGTACAGACTGGCTATCCAGCACCTACGTTGGTCGAAAAAGGAAAACAATGAAAAACGCAATACGCACATGTGTAACGAACTGATCTTTTGTTTTGTTTTGGGGGACAAGGCTGTAGAGTTTGAGAAGGACTAGGATTGCTACGCTCACATAGGGAAAGGTGTCTAAAGATAACAAAACTGGGACCAACACAAATATGCTCCTTGGTTGATTGTTCTTTGTTGCAACAGACTGTGCATCACCCCAGTACATTGGTAGATGCACATGGTGCTGGTGCATCCATTGTCCCGTGCAACTCTTTAGCTGTTGTTAATCTAAGGCCCTGTTTGATTAAAACCTCCCTAGTCCCTACCTGCCTGCTTCCAGGGACTAAACATGGAGTAGAGGTTATTAAATGACATGATAAAAGACAATGTTACCCCTAGTAATGAACTAATAGAGACAAGGTGCGATGCATGGCAGGGTCTTCTTTCTTTAGTCCCAAATGCCCACTGTTAGTCCCTAAAAGTCCCTCATGTTTGGTTTAGATGGGAATGACACGGAGTTTTTTTAGTCCCTCCACCAAAATGTCCCTGTAAACAAACACCCTCTAATAATGCCACTGGAAAATTGATGCAATGCTACAGTTAAAAGAAAATTACATGTTTAACGAATTTTATTATTAATATAATCTCTCTGTTAATATTAATCAATGCCACCGTTTGAGAAATGCTACGGTCTTGCTATCTTTCTCATTTAGATAAGGTAGTTGCTTCTTTTTGTTGGCTTATGTGTCATCCACCGTTATTGACCACTACTTGTTTCCTTTGCACCTCTGTGTAAACAGGGTTATCCACTTCACCTTGTTGCCATTGTGACCTTTTGTTGCACTGCACAAAACACTTTTGTTTTAAGAGCGTTTTGTGCAGTTCGACCAAAGTGTCACACCAACAATGTTGCTTGATTGCTTGAACTTAGTGGAACTGCACAATAGGAGATCTTACTTCTTATCTGTGTTGGCAAATTTGGTTCATATCTTCTTCTTGTGAGTTGTTTGAATTCCGTGTCATGAGAGGTCAGTACTAGCCTTCTTTCACATGGTTCTGCAGTGTGCTTTCATATGTTGTGCTACTTGTACGGTAATGTTGCTTGATTTTAGTGAACTGCACAAATGGATACAAGACTTCCAATCTGTATGTGCACCATAATATCCCATTGAGGTACGATAAGGATATTTCACAGCTGTTGGCCTGTATTTTTCCACTTTCATTAGAAAATTAATGTCATGCCAAATCTTAGATTATAGGCGAAGCTTGTCTGTTATTGAACCAAGTGATGAAGGGGAAGAACAAGCGGAAGATAAACAAAAATCAACTCCCAGTGCTGTAATGAAGCACCGGAACTGTGGTGACACAAGTAATGATATAGTTTTGCATTTTAATTTATTGCTATGGCTGGAACGAGCAATTTTTTTGCCACTGATTTGATGCCGCTCTTAATGTAATACATAATTATCTCTACTTGCGCAAACAGGGATCTTCTTTGAAGACACCATATATTTTAGTGGAACTGCACAAGAAGATTTTGGAAACATTAAACTAATCGAGGAGTATATAGTAAGCATGGCCACCACAGTAGATAGCAATAGATGGTTCTGGAGAAATGCTTCATCTGTATGCTCTACACAATAAGCCTCCTCACAAAGGTTGGTACTCGCCCACTGATTTCATCCATATGATTGAGCTTTGTCATCTCTATTTGTGTTGTGCTACTGTTTAGATACTGTCATCAAAGAGTGGCATTGTCCTTGAGAAGTGCTTCATCTCTGCTATTTTAAATATTTCCTTTCCTTTTTTCGAGCAAACAGGGGTGCGAGCATTTAGTTGTCCTCTTATCTTTGCACAACAGGATCATCCTCCTCTAAAGAAGAAAATGGAGTACGTGAAGTGACTAGTTCCGATTATGCCAGTATGAAGGATGGTTAAATTACCCCCATAGTACCAAACTAACTTCTTCTTAGAAGGACTGACAAATCTCCATTTTCTTGATGTGATGCGCGAGTACAATGTTGTTCTAGGATTCTTTCTAGTGAGTTGCGTTTTTCTAAAAGTGTGCTCTACATGGACCATGTAGGTGCCTATTTAAACTGTCAATTCATAGTATAGTTTGCTTTATACTAATCACTTTTTTTGTATTTGTGCAAACAGGGGTGCTCAGCTTGATTTCAATGGGAACTGCACAAAATGTTCATGAATACATTAAATCATTCATTCCCACCACAAGAAAGGAGATGCCAAGCGAATTTGGTTGATTTTGGTGGAACTGCACAAGAAGAACAGCTAGTTTATTTAGCACGAGGTGCCATGTCAATGTCTGAACTGATGGAAAACCCTGCCGATTCCTCCATCGTAGGCATTTGATATTTTGGAATGGGACAACCTTGTCAAATTTTGCTCATTGATTTTAGCAAGAAGACGTGCGTTTGATATTTTCAAATGGGACGCCCTTTGCTGTCAGCAGCATTGATCCATTTTTTTCTTTATTCTTTAGTTGTGAAGTAAATATTGGCTCTAACATGTGAACCGCTGAGATGCATAATCATCAATTGTTTTGAATGTTCTCTATGAATTGCCAGGCTTGTGTGTTTGATTGCAATGTACAGGAACGCTAAAAAGCTGCTCAAACTCTTTGTACTCCTTCTGTTCCTTTTTACTTCCCACATTGTGAAAGTGCATACTTTTTTCTATAAGATTGGTCAAAGTAGAGATACGTTGACTGCAGACAAAACTTGTATGCAGATTAGAAAGGGCCGGAGGGAGTACATGTGAAAATGCAGCAAACGAGGTGATCACCCTGGGAATAATACTAGTACGTATTGTTTTGCATGTTCATCCAATGCCAGTGATACAAGAATTCGAACTAATCAAAATAAATCCATTCATACACGGTCGGATTTCATATAAACAATGTCGATTTCATTACATTTCATACATTCTTCCACTAAAAGGGGTGCGCTGGATGTATAATTAATTAACCGAAGCTACCCACCTGTGTCCGGTAGCATACAACTGAAGTGCTCAAGTTCTCTAGCAAATGACTGTATCACATGAGCTTGCTCAACCACGGAGTGGTCTTCAATCATCTTGTAATCATAGAATTTCTCCATGATGTACAGCTCAGTGCCAGGAACCGGAGGGTAGGAGAGGTGGCCTTACATGGACCCGAGCAGCGGCGACCTACCGTGTTCTACTCTTCCTTGTTTTTATTGTGACGCGGCCCCGTTGGCAGCGGGGCGGTGCCTCGGCGGAGCCGGCGATCTCCTCTGTCTCGTTGCCGGCAGGCGGCGCCTAGGCGGAGCGGGGGAAATCCTCCACCTCATTGCCGGCGGGGTGGCGCCTCAGCAGAGCCGGCGGTGTGCTCTGCCTCATTGTTGGCGCCGCGGGGCCTCGGCAGAGCCGACGGTGTCCTCTGCCTCGCTGTTGGCACCGTGGGGCCTCGGCGGAGCAGGGCCTCGTCGACGCCAGCGGAGCGGGGACTCGTCGGAGCCAACATTGTCCTCTGCCTCGTCCTCGGTCTCACAAAATAGCGCCTCACCCACTTCATCGCCCTCTTTGTAGGCTGCCGCAGCCTCCACCACCCACATGCGGTACTGCCAGCACTCGAGGTGGCCCTCGCGGGCGAAGCTGTACGAGTCTAGCAGCACCTCCTGCTCCGCTCGCTCCGCGTCGGTCTGCTCCTCCGTGTGCAGGTGCTCCTGGAGGATATGGTGGTTGTAGGTGTCGTCGGCCTGTGCCTCCCGGAACTACTCCTCACGCTTCTTCCTCACCGTGTCCATATATAGGGCGCGGGCCTCGCCGATGGTCATGGTGCAATGCACCGGTGAGGATGGCGCGGAGGAGGGGGTTGGCATCGGATCGTCGACTACCATGTTCTCCATTGGGACGTCGTTGTTCTCCGGCTGCCTGTCGGCCAGCCAGTCGGCGGCAATGGCTGCCATCTCCTTGTGGTCCGTCGTCCACCCGCCCGAAGAGCACTGGAGCGAGAGGAAGCCATGGTGAGAAGTAATGGTGTGGACAGGAGAAAGGGAACAGATGCGGATGACTGTGACTATGGCCGGTGCAGCAGTTTATATAGCAATGGTGGGTGGCGGAGGGACGGACGTGTGGCACCGGAGTAGCCGCCTAGGCAACCGTGTATCATTAATATGGGCGGCAGAAGGATGGACGGACAACACTTGTGTCGTTTGAAGGCGGAGCAATCGCCTGCACCGGGAAGCGGGGCGGGTGGCATTGATCGCTTCGGGTGGAAAGCGCGCGCGGGCGAGGGAGGCGGTCTGGTTGGGCCAGGGCAGCAGCGGGTCGGTCCAGCAGCCGGACATGCTGGCTCGCCAGCTAGCTCGCCGAGCTGAGCGACGACAATCAGACAATGGACGTAGCATCCGACCAGGAGCCGACGTCACTGTCCAAGCCGTTTCATGTCGTGTTCACCATAGAGCTGGTGCGGCCGCACTTCGACGCCCTAATGGCGGAAGAGCTACCAGCGCAGGAGGACCTATGCTGCAACCTCCGTCTCCTCAACGAGCACCGGTGAACAAGTGAACGACAATGTCGTCGCGGACATGTGGCCCTATGATCCTGGCTTCCCGAATGAGCAGCGGGCGCTGTATTAGACCATCTATAGGGCCCGTGAGGCCCTCTCCGTCGTCCTTCGAGTTGTTGCGCTCGTCGTGGCGCCGCCGTCTCGTGTTGTCAACATGGTCAACGGACATGAGGATGAGGAGATGACTTTACTTGGAGAGAATGACAGTGGGGACCCACCAGGGCCAAAGCCGCACGTACGCAAGTGCCTCCTTATTAGTATATAAAACTATAATTTTTTTTGCTTCCTCCTGGTTTTCTGACATCACGGTCCCACACCATTGTCAACCTATGTAGTCAATAAACGAGAGAATTGCACAAGAAGCGGCCGACAGCTGGGACCAAGCAGGTCGAGTAGTATTTGTGTTTTTGAGGTGTGAGTACTACAGAGTTTTTCTTGAGCGATGTTTAGCCCAGATATTATTTTTTCTCCTCTGAACAACAACGAAAACATCCATCCAGGTATTAACTGGGCAGGCTGTGGCCCGTCTAGCCCAGGCCAGATATCCAGCCCAGAAATGGCTAGCCCAGCTATACTTTTTTAGGAATACCTAGGTAAGGTCAAGTTGTCATTCTCCGCCCCGATGGGCTGCAAATCTTTCCTAGGAGGGATGCATTAGGCTTAACAATAAAATGGGATTTAAGAAATAATAAATGGGATGTAATTATAAAAACTGGGCAGTAACTATGAAAAATGCACCAAACACGTAATTACTTTATAAAATATTATTTTTTGGATATTGAAAATTTTAATTTCATTAGTTGTTGCGAGCGCAATGTTTCGTTGGATTTTTACATAATATAAATTTATATTGAAATTGTATTTAATCTGACTAGAAATTTCGGGATAACAATATTTCAGATCCCATCAAAATGCGGGAAATTTTATTGAATTATGTTTTGAACGGTTGGTTGAAATGGGCTGTACTTTTAACAAACTATAAATGGGCTATAGTAAATTCCATTAGAATTCAAAAATTGGCTGCACATTCTTACAAATCTCAAATGGGCTATAAGTTCTCTGCCACACACTTGTGGCCTTACTAAGTTGACGCGTCCCATAAAAAAAAGTGTTGACGGGTATGCAAGGCTTTGTCAACTTATAGCAGCAGCAGTTCTAGAAGCAGTGGTTGTTGGATGTCCATCCAACGGATGCCGTGCTTCTTCTTCAATCTCGGATATTCTAGCTTCACCGGCTGATACGTCTCCAACGTATCTACTTTTCCAAACACTTTTGCCCTTGTTTTGGACTCTAACATGTATGATTTGAATAGAATTGACCTAGACTGACGCTGTTTTCAGCAGAATTGCCATGATGTTGTTTTATGTGCAGAAAACAAAAGTTCTCCGAATGACCTGAAACTCCACGGAATACCTTACAATAAATAATAAAAAATCCTCGCCAAAGATGAAGACCAAGGGTCCCACACCCTTCTCATGAGGGTGTGGGGCGCCCCCCTAGGGCGCGGCCCCTACCTCGTGGCCCCCTGGAAACCCCCCGACTCCAACTCCAACTCTATATAACTGCTTTCGGGGAGAAAAAATAAGAGTGAAGAAATCATCGCGTTTTACGATACGGAGCCGCCGCCAAGCCCTAAAACCTCTCGGGAGGGCTGATCTGGAGTCTGTTCGGGGCTCCGGAGAGGGCGATTCGTCACCGTCATCATCATCAACCATCCTCCATCACCAATTTCATGATGCTCACCGCCATGCCTGAGTAATTCCATTATAGGCTTGCTAGATGTTGATGGGTTGGATGAGGTTCACCATGTAATCGAGTTAGTTTTGTTAGGTTTTGATCCCTAGTATCCACTATGTTCTGAGATTGATGTTGCTATGACTTTGCTATGCTTAATGCTTGTCACTAGGGCCCGAGTGCCATGATTTCAGATCTGAACCTATTATGTTTTCATCAATATATGAGAGTTCTAGATCCTATCTTGCAAGTCTATAGTCACCTATTATGTGTTATGATCCGTTAACCCCGAAGTGACAATAATCGGGATACTTACCGGTGATGACCGTAGTTTGAGGAGTTCATGTATTCACTATGTGCTAATGCTTTGTTCCGGTTCTCTATTAAAAGGAGGCCTTAATATCCCTTAGTTTCCATTAGGACCCCGCTGCCACGGGAGGGTAGGACAAAAGATGTCATGCAAGTTCTTTTCCATAAGCACGTATGACTATATTCGGAATACATGCCTACATTACATTGACGAATTGGAGCTAGTTCTGTGTCACCCTATGTTATGACTGTTACATGATGAACCGCATCCGGCATAATTATCCATCATTGATCCGATGCCTACGAGCTTTCCATATACTGGTTTACGTTTATTTACTTTCCCGTTGCTATTGTTACAATCACTACAAAACACCAAAAACATTACTTTACTTTCATTACTCTTTTGTTACCGTTACCATCACTATCATATTTCTTTGCTACTAAACACTTTGCTGCAGATACTAAGTTTCCAGGTGTGGTTGAATTGACAACTCAGCTGCTAATACTTGAGAATATTCTTTGGCTCCCCTTGTGTCGAAACAATAAATTTGGGTTGAATACTCTACCCTCGAAAGCTGTTGCGATCCCCTATACTTGTGGGTTATCAAGACTAATTTCTGGCGCCGTTGCTGGGGAGCATAGCTCTATTCTTTAAGTCACTTGGGATTTATATCTGCTAGACACAATGAAGAACTTGAGAGATCCACAAACCAAGATATATCCCTCAACTACGAGGGGAGGTAAGGAACTACCATCTAGCTCTCCACTTGATTCACCTTCTGTTATGAGTAAGCTTGCGACACCTACACCTGCTTCTGCTATTCACTGTGATATGTCACATGTTATTGATGATGCTACTACTGCTATGCATGATTCTTATGATGAAACTACCTCTATGCCTGATACTACGATGCCACTTAGTGATTTTCTCGAGGAACGACTTGCTAGGGCTAGCGAGATTGAAAATATTGAATCTGATTATGAAGATGAAAGTGATGATGAAGAATCACTTGTTATTCCCGAGGGTTATTTATTTGATCAAGATGCTTCTTTAGTTATTTTAGCCTGCAAAGATAGATATGAACTCAAAAGGTTATTTGTAAATGGAATAAGGAATCTCCAAATGCTAGGATGAGACCTGACCCTGCTTTTGCTACTTCACCTATATGTGTTGCTGATAAGGATTATGAATTCTCTGTTGATCCTGATATAATACTTTGGTTGAATCTGATCCTTTTCATGGCTATGAATCTGAAACTGTTGTAGCACATCTTACTAAATTAAATGATATAGTCACCCTGTTCACTAATGATGAGAGATCTCGCTACTTTTATATCCTTAAAATATTTCCGTTCTCATTAAAGGGTGATGCTAAGATATGGTTTAATTATCTTGATCCTGGTTGTCTGTGTAGTCCCCAGGATATGATTTATTACTTCTCTGCTAAATATTTCCCCGCTCATAAGAAACAAGCTGCTTTAAAGGAAATATACACTTTGTGCAAATTAAAGAAGAGAGTCTCCCACAAGCTTGGGGGAGGCTTCTCAAGTTACTTAATGCTTTGCCTGATCATCCTCTTAAGAAAAATGAAATACTTGATATCTTTTATAATGGACTAATCGATGCATCCAGATATTACCTGGATAGTTATGTTGGTTCTCTTTTCAGGGAAAGAACACCTGATGAAGCTGAAATCTTATTGAATAATATGTTGACAAATGAAAATAATTGGGCACCTCCTGAGCCATCTCCTGCCCCAATTAATGATCCTATTCCTAAAACAACTCCAAAGAAGAGAGGCATTCTATTTCTCAGTCCTGAAGATATGCAAGAGGCAAAGAAATCTATGAAAGAAAAAGGTATTAAAGCTGAAGATGTTAAGAATTTACCTCCTATTGAAGAAATACATGGTCTCAATTTACTGCCCGATGAAGAAATATATGATCTTAATCCTTTATTTATTGAAGAACCTCCAGACCTCGATAACCCGACATATGTAGTAAAGGTAAATTCTCTCTATAGATATGATAAAGCTGAAATCCCTCCTACTAAAATTGCTAGTCAATGCTTGGATGAGTTTGATAATTTTATGTTTAAGCAAGAAGACTTCAATGCTTATTTTGGTAGATAATTAAAACAAGATGCTGATATGATTAAATACTTGGGTGATTATATGGCTAATATTAGAGGTGAACTTAAACTTGTTAGCAAACATGCTTCTATGGTTACCACTCAAGTAGAACAAGTACTTAAAGCTCAAAAAGAATTGCTCAATGAGATGAATAGTAAGAAAAATGATTATGCTGTTACAGTGGCTACTAGAACTGGTAGAATGACTCAGGAAGCTTTGTATCCTGAAGGCCACCCTAAGAGAATTGAGCAAGATTCCTAGAGAAATAAAATTGATGCACCTAGTTCTTCAAAAAGGAAGAAAAAGAAAAATGATAGAACTGTGCAAACTTCTAGTGAACCTATTGCTGAACCACTTGATAATCCAAAGGATATTTCTATTTCTGATGCTGAAACTCCATCTGGTAATGAACATGAACCTAATGAAAATGTTAATGATGATGTTCATAATAATGCTCAATCTAGTAATGATAATGATGTAGAAATTGAACCTGTTGTTGATCTTGATAACCCACAATCAAAGAATCAACATTATGATAAGAAAGACTTTGTTGCTAGGAAACATGGTAAAGAAAGTCAACCATGGGTTCAGAAACCCATGCCTTTTCCTCCCAAACCATCCAAGAAAAAGGATGATGAGGATTTTGAGCGCTTTGCTGAAATGATTAGACCTATATTTTTGCGTATGCGATTGACTGATATGCTTAAAATGAATCCTTATGCTAAGTACATGAAAGATATTGTTACAAATAAAAGAAAGATACCGGAAGCTGAAATTTCCACCATGCTTGCTAAATATACTTTTAAGGGTGGAATACCAAAGAAACTTGGAGATCCAGGAGTACCTACAATACCATGCTCCATTAAAAGAAACTATGTTAAAACTGCTTTATGTGATCTTGGAGCCAGTGTTAGTGTTATGCCTCTCTCTTTATATCGTAGACTTGATTTGAATAACTATTGAAATATCTTTGCAAATGGCTGATAAATCAACTGCTATACATGTCGGTATTTGTGAGGATGTGCCTGTTGTGGTTGCAAACGTTACTATTTTAATAGACTTTGTTATTCTTGATATTCCCGAGGACGATAGTATGTCTATTATTCTTGCAAGACCTTTTCTTAATACTGCAGGGGCTGTTATTGATTGCAACAAAGGCAATGTCACTTTTCATGTTAATGGTAATGAGCATATGGTACACTTTCCGAGGAAACAACCTCAAGTTCATAGTATCAATTCTATCGGAAAAATTCCATCGACTATATTTGGAGGTTTTGAATTTCCTCTTCCTACTGTCAAGAAGAAATATGATATACTAATTATTGGGGATGTGCATATCCCCGTTGAGGTAACCTAGTGTTATTCGAAATTTCTCCGGTTTCATTTTAATCGGAATGAGTTTGTTAACAAGACTTGATCAACCTTGTTAGTGGATTCCTTTTGATGAGCATGAGATGGATGAAACTAGAAGCACAACCTTCTGTACCCCACTTTTACTTTTTGTTATTTATATTAAATAAAGTAAAAATAAATAATTTTCTGTCTGTTATCTAATTATCCGTGCAATATAAAAATACCTCGAAAATAAAAGCTCTCCAAACGCCCTAAAAATTAAATATGATTTTTTCTAGAATATTTGAGGATTTATCGAACAAAGAACACACCAGGAAGCCAACCACCTTGCCACGAGGGTGGAGGGCGCGCCCCCTGCCTCGTGGGCCCATGGTGGCCCTCCTCCACTTATTCTTTCGGCCACACACTTCATTTTCCTCCCCCAAACATGAAAATCCAACTCAAACCCGAGTCCAAGCTCGTTTTGCTGCCATTTTCGATCTCCTTGCTCAAAGCACCTCTCACAAAACTGCTTGGGGAGATTGTTCCTTGGTATGTGACTCCTCCATTGGTCCAATTAGTTTTTGTTCTAGTGCTTTATTCATTGCAAATTTGTGTTGCTTAGGTGACCCTGTTCTTGAGCTTGCATGTCAAATTTATATGGCCAAAAGTAATTTTGATGCATGATATAGGCCCTAGGCACTTGTAGGAGTAGTTGCTATCAATATTATTGAGTTCGATTTACTTTTATTTTGAAGTTACTAAAAATTTCAGAATTTTTTAGAAAATGATGAGGAGATTATTGAGGGGATCATCGAGCCAAAGCTCGAAGGAAAAGGCACCGAGGCCTAAGTATAATTTGCCGCGCACCGCGGAGGTTCAGGCGTGTGAATGGCCTTCCGAGGATTTCTTGAGAGCAGCCGGGATTTATGAAGATTTTCATGAGTTGGCTCCTAATGCAGGCCTCACAGCTTTCCTCCACGACCAATGCGATCAGTATCTCTTGCTCACAAATACCTTTGTGCAAAACTTTCATTTTCATTCTAGGAGCTCACCACCTACGGTGGAGTTTCATTTATATGATGAGCATAAGGAGATGTCACTTTATGATTTCTGTCGGATTTGTTTAGTCCCTTTTGGGGGCAAGATAGAATAACCACATCATGATGATGTGGAGGAATTTATTAATACTATCACTCTAGGGGAAACTAGGAAGGTTTCTGATGCACGAATCACTAGCATACATTTTCCTGTTTTACGTTACTTTGCATTATTTGCTAGTCGTTGCTTAATTGGTCACAGAAACTGTGGAAACCTTAGTATCCTTGATATTATTATTTTGCTCCAGGGTTTATACAATGATAACACTTTTAGTATGGGCGTCATTATTGCTAAACGGTTAAGTATGAACCGTACTAAGGGTCCCATATTTGGAGGCATCTATGCTACACGCCTAGCTGCACATTTTAACATTCCTATTAGGCATGCTGAGAAGGAAGAAAAAGTGCTGCCTCGTGTTTGTTTAGATTATAAAAGTATGGCGGCACATGATTTTATTGTTAAGAATAGGGCAGGACATCTTAAATATCAATTGTTCTTTAATAAACATCATCCTGAGACCATTACCTTCCTGCTCCTGCTTTGTTTGATTTGACTGTAGGCAAGTACCTTGTTCCGTTGACGGCTATTCACGCCTACCGGAACCCTGCACCAGCCAAGGAGCCAGAACCGGAACCACAATTTGATCCTTCACGACAGTCTAACTATTAGTGGGATCCGGAGATGATTGCCAGCTAGTGGCAATCGGAGCCTTCTTCTTCCTCATCACAGTACGACCCCAAAAACTATTATTATGGATATTAGCCAGGCCAGCCATGGTCATAGACCAACATAGGCCAAAAGCCTAATCTTGGGGGAGTACGTATTTCTCACCGACATTACATTTATGTTCACACACTCATTGCTAGATGTCGGTGCTTATACTTTTTCATTGTATCATCCATGCTAGTTTATTTCCTTTTATGCTTTCTTCTTGTGTGTTTGATAAACCTTATGAAAAACCAAAAAAATTAGTTGTAGCTTTTAATTAATTTACTTTCCATGCTTGTAGTAGTAATTAAAATGAAAACCCAAAAATATTTCCCGTTCTTCTTTTGCTTGTTGGGAGCTTTCCCGTGTAAATAGTTTTATTTCTTTTCTTTTCTTTGGGGGTCAGTAGGAGAAGACCATGATTAAATTGTTGAAGTGGCTCTTACATGCATTATTGTTTGTCTGAAAAAAGAGCCCATATTGCCTTGTCTTCTCCTGTTTATTGAATGCTCGTAGATTCCAGCTTAGTCCAATGCACGCGCACTCTTATTATTATTCACATTGTTTGGTCGTGCAAGTGAAAGGCAATTATGATGATATATGATGGACTGACTGAGATGAGAAAAGCTGGTATAAACTCGACCTCTTTTGTTTTTGTAAATATGATGAGTTCATCGTTCTTGATTCAGCTTGTTATGAATAAACATGTTTGCAATGACAATTAGAGATCATAGTTGCTTGTGCCATGTTTGATTAGCTATGAGTTATAATGGTTTCTTGCGTGCCAACATGCTATTAAAATGGTTATGATGTGGTATGATAGGGTGGTATCCTCCTCTGAATGATTTAAGTGACTTGGCTTGGCACATGTTCACGCATGTAGTTGAAACAAATCAACATAGCCTTCATGATATTTATGTTCATGGTGGATTATATCCTACTCATGCTTGCATCCAATGTTTATTAATTTTAATCCATGTACATGACTGTTGTCGCTCTCTAGCTGGTCGCTTCCCAGTCTTTTGCTAGCCTTCACCTGTACTAAGCGGGAATACTTCTTGTGCATCAAATCCCTTAAAACCCCAAAGTTATTCCAGATGAGTCCACTATACCTTCCTATATGTGGTATCTACCTGCCGTTCCAAGTAAATTTGTATGTGCCAAACTCTAAACCTTCAAATAAATATCCTGTTTTGTATGCTCGAATAGCTCATGTATCAACTAGGGCTGTCTGTATCTTCCATGTGAGGCGGCTTATTCTCAAGAGTAGTGGACTCCGCTCCTCACTCACGAGATAAAGGGCTGGTCACCGGGATGCCCAGTCCCATGCTTTATGCAAACTAAATCAAAAATAATTGCAAACAAAGCTCCCCCTGGACCTGATGTATGTTGGAGGCACTCGTTGTTTCGAGCAAGCCATGGATTGATGTTTGTTGGTGGAGGGGGAGTATAAACTTTACCATTCTGTCTGGGAACCGCCTATAATGTGTGTAGCATGGAAGATATCGCCATCTCTTGGTTGTTTTGTTGACAATGAAAGTATACCGCTCAAAATATTATTCACCTCTGTTTCAAAACCGAGCTCTGGCACCTCTACAAATCCCTGCTTCCCTCTGCGAAGGGCCTATCCATTTACTTTTATGTTGAGTCATCACCCTCTTATTAAAAAGCACTAGCTCGAGACCGCAGCTGTCATTTGCATTCATTACTGTTAATTTATATTGGGTGTGACTATGACTGGATCTCTTTTACCATGAATTACAATGTCTAGTCAGTCCTTGATCTTTAAAGGTGCTCTGCATTTATGTTTTGCAGTCTTAGAAAGGGCTAGCGAGATACCATCTTGTTATATCATATTATGATTGTTTTGAGAAAGTGTTGTCATCCGAGTTTTATTATTATGGCTCGCTAGTTGATTATGCTATTGATATGAGTAAACATGAGACCTGAGAATTATTGCAAATGTGGTTAGTTATAATCTTTGCTGAAAACTTGAACGCTAGCTTGACATATTTACAACAACAAGAGCAAACAGAGTTTGTAAAAGTTTTTCTTTATTTCTTTCAGTTTGTCAACTAAATTGCTTGAGGACAAGCAAGGGCTTAAGCTTGGGGGAATTGATACGTATCCAACGTATCTACTTTTCCAAACACTTTTTCCCTTGTTTTGGACTCTAACTTGTATGATTTGAATGGAACTAACCCGGACTGACGTTGTTTTCAGCAGAATTGTCATGATGTTGTTTTATGTGCAGAAAACAAAAGTTCTCGGAATGACCTGAAACTCCACGGAATACCTTACAATAAATAATAAAAAATCCTCACAAAAGATGATGACCAGGGGGCCCATACCCTTCTCACGAGGGTGGGGGGCGCCCCCCCTAGGGCGCGCCCCCTACCTCGTGGGCCCCCTGGAAACCCCCCGACTCCAACTCCAACTCTATAGAACTGATTTCGGGGAGAAAAAATAAGAGAGAATAAATCATCGCGTTTCACGATACGGAGCTGGCGCCAAGCCCTAAAACCTCTCGGGAGGGCTGATTTGGAGTCCATTCGGGGCTCCGGCGAGGGGGATTCTTCGCCATCGTCATCATCAACCATCCTCCATCACCAATTTCATGATGCTCACCACCTTGCGTGTGTAATTCCATCGTAGGCTTGCTGGACGGTGATGGTTTGGATGAGATTCATCATGTAATCGAGTTAGTTTTGTTAGGGTTTGATCCCTAGTATCCACAATGTTCTGAGATTGATGTTGCTATGACTTTGCTATGCTTAATGCTTGTCACTAGGGCCCGAGTGCCATGATTTCAGATCTAAACCTATTATGTTTTCCTCAATATATAAGAGTTCTAGATCCTATCTTGCAAGTCTATAGTCACCTATTATGTGTTATGATCCGTTAGCCCCGACGTGAGAATAATCGGGATACTTAGCGGTGATGACCGTAGTTTGAGGAGTTCATGTATTCACTATGTGCTAATGCTTTGTTCCGGTTCTCTATTAAAAGGAGGCCTTAATATCCCTTAGTTTCCATTAGGACCCCGCCGCCATGGGAGGGTAGGACAAAAGATTTCATGCAAGTTCTTTTCCATAAGCACGTATGACTATATTCGGAATACATGCCTACATTACATTGACGAATTGGAGCTAGTTCTGTGTCACCCTATGTTATGACTGTTACATGATGAACCGCATCTGGCATAATTATCCATCATTGATCCAATGCCTACGAGCTTTACATATACTGGTTTACGTTTATTTACTTTCCCGTTGCTATTGTTACAATCACTACAAAACACCAAAAACATTACTTTGCTTTCATTACTCTTTTGTTACCGTTTCCATCACTATCATATTACTTTGCTACTAAACACTTTGCTGCAGATACTAAGTTTCCAGGTGTGGTTGAATTGACAACTCAGCTGCTAATACTTGAGAATATTCTTTGGCTCCCCTTGTGTCGAATCAATAAATTTGGGTTGAATACTCTACCCTCGAAAGCTGTTGCGATCCCCTATACTTGTGGGTTATCACCGGCCTAAAAAATGATTCCTCCCCCTGACATCTGGGGCACACCATTTCGGAAGCTGACCTATGGGCCTACTAAGTTGACGAGTACCAAGGGCTTTGTCAACTTAGTGAATATAAACGATTCTAGATGCAGTGACCGTACGATGTCCATCCAACGGCCGTCATGCTTCTTCAACCTCTGGTCTTCTTACTCCAGCCGCCCAAAGGAGCGCCGCTCGTGCCGCCTGCTCCTGCCTCCCGTGCCCAGCTATGCTGCCGTGGAGGCCTCACCATACCCTACTACACCCACTGCTGGCCAGGCCATCCCTCCACTCACCCACACCCCCTGTTATTCTGTGGCGACAGCAGCCTCACACCGCAGCCGAAGCAGTGAACCCTCGTACTCCTCTCCGTGTGGGTATCCAGTGCCGCGTCTTCCCTGGCTCCACATCATCCCCATCCTAGGCCTCGCCGTCGTCCACCGCGATGGTGCTCTCGGCGCGGCGTGGTCAATGTGGTTAACGACCGACTTTGGAAGAGTACTGTACGTGGAGAGGCTGACAGCTGGGTCCATGGAAGCCGCAAGGAAGTGCCTCCTTATTACGTGCAAAATAATTATTCCTCCACCTAATAGCGGGGACCCACCGGACGACCCACCATATTTTGCAAAAAAAATTGTTTCCCCCCTGACTGTTGGGACCCACCAGCTACATCTTCGCACGCAAGGAAGTGCCTGACAGTCGGGACCCACCTGGTCGAAGCGTACGTGGCGTTGTCATTCTGGCCCCGAACGTGTACGTACATACTGGTCGATGTATTGGCGCGCACGTGTCGTAGTAGGGGCACGCACGTAGCATGTACATGTACATCCAGTGGCCAGTGTGCAAGAAATAAAATACGGCCACGTACATACATACCGGTGGGGTCTTAAACGCCTACTCGCGCATACGTATGGCCAGGGCTCGTGTAAATGGTTGGGTCGGAACGGAGAAACTGCGTCATCGTCGTGTTCATGGGGAGGAAATAGAATGCGTCGTGTTCATCGGGAGGCAACGGAATGCATGGGAGCCAACCGGCTTGGACAGAACCGCCGATGGAAACAAGGCCTGGCGTACCGCACAACGGAGGAAACGACCATGTGTTCGACCGGCCACGTTCGAAATGGGATCATGTTCATAGGGATGGGTCTGGCGTACTGCAAAACGGAGGAAACGAAACTCCTACGGTCGGAACGGGGGTCCTGTTCATCGGGAGGGGTGTGGCGTACCGCAAAACAGAGGAAACGGACTTGTGTTGGAGCGCTATGGTCGAAACTGGGGTCCTGTTAATCGGGAGGGGTGTGGCGTACCCCAAAACAGGACTCCACGGGATATTGTTCATCTCCACCGCCGACACCCTCCATCCTCCACGGGCTACTGTTCGTCCACCGTCGACCTCCTCCAGCCTCCACCTGCGACTGTTCATCCACGGGCTCGTGTTCATCCAGCCTCCACCGCGCGCTACTCCACGGGCTCCTGTTCAACCAGCCCTCTCCACGGGCTCCTGTTCAACCACCCCTCCACGGGCTACTTTTCATCCAGCCCTCCACCATCTACTATTCATCCAGCCCTCCACGGGGTGGTCCTGCTCATCCAGCCCTCCATGGGGTCCTATTCATCCAGCCGCAACCGACTCGATGGATCGGGGTCCTGTTCATCCAGAGGCAACACCATGGGGTCCTGTTCATCCACCCAAACTGGGAACTGTTCATCCAAACCCCCTTAGCAACGCTCACTTTTCATCTAGAGGCAGCATCGATTGGCTTCAGTTAGCAGCAGTAGCGAAGGAATCGCTCGATCGAGTTCAGTTAACAGCCATCGATCGATCGCTCGGGTTCAGTAACGCGTAGCCTGTAGTGCAATCGCTCGGGTTCAGTAGGCGAACGCCTCGCTCGGGTTTAGTTAGAGCCCAACGCGTCGCACCCACGCGCGTGCGTGTATGAGAGAAACGCGCATCGCTCGGCTCCGACCACCCACCGTAACCGGGAACACCCCGATATTTTCCTCGCCCTCGCTTCTACCACGGGTTTTTCCGTTATGGACGGCCCAAAGAATGTCATGCAACTGCGTCTCCGGCCCGCCCAGGACGAAAAGCCCATTTTCTGTCATGATTTTTTGTCATAGAAGAAGGAGCCCACCACATCTATGATGATACCGGGTTTTGTCACAATTATCGTCATAGAAGTGTCATAAGTATGACAGAAAAATATTTCGTTCGGGCCAAAATGTCATGGATGTGTCTGTTTTTTGTAGTGCATGCATGAACGTGTATGTGTTGGATCTTCCAGCATGCACTGCATCATGATCGAATTGACATGGTCTTCCTAATAACAACTGACACGCGTTCATTGGCACAACATCATAGGCAACCTTGTCAATATCAAAAGTTACACGTACCTTCTGTGTGATCTTTAATTTTCCGGAATTGTACAACCACTCAACGTGATGTGGCTGTGGACGCTGCCACATGGATAAACACAAAGCTTACACTAGATCTTTGCTAATGGCGTTGGTAAAGGGCCAGCATCAATTATCATCTTGCAAGCATGATTCTTGATCTTACACCGTGTTTTAAAAACACTCCACCGTTGCCCCTTTGCACCACCATCCTCTTGCACATTCTCCACTAAAAGATTCAACCCTTCTATCGGTGCATTGATTTCTTCCTTTATTTCTTCTTGCACTTCTCTTCTTTTCAGCAAATGACTTTTCCTATCTGAAACAAATACATCTATTGGCATTGGAGTAAAACAAACTTGTTGGCCCTTCCATGATAGCAAGTAAGTATTTTTCTTGGCATTCCGAACAGCTCTAACACGCTTGCACCAACGATTTCCAAGTAGCATATGATATGACACCATGGGCATAAGACAAACATAAAAAATTATGCATAACAATATTTTCCCAAGTCAAAAATTGGCAAAATCGGATGCATAATTTTTATTTCACCTCTGAACCACTTCAGCATGTACGGTCTTTACATAGGTGACATATGCACTGCCAATTTGTCCACCACCTCGATGCTCACCATGTTGACCAGAGAACCTTCATCGATCGTCAAATTGACACGCCGTTCCTTGCTGATGCCTTCCTCCTCCATCAATATGTTTTTGCTCAACATGTCGATGCTCGCCTCCGCAGACGACATTGCAAAACTGAATCACCGTGACTAACCTTTGCTCTGAATACCACTTGATGAAACACAACCTAGCGAGATGCTAATTCGCGTGCATAGATGGCCCGATCTTTCACGATGATGCTTGATTAATTGTTCGTCCCCCTATTCCTCCTTGTAACCTCCAAGAATAATTTTTGTCCACATACAAAAATACACGAATAAAAATATGACCCCCCTTGTATCAACACATATATTTCGATGTGATGATCAACCCTCCGTCGCTAGTAAATTTCCACAATGGAAAAATCACAGATGATACAAAAGATATGGTCGCCCGATACTCAGACAATTTACTCCATTGTTCATAACTCATGAATAAACTCAAAACTAATGTGATTACAAGGCCGTAGCCTAGTTTTTATATGCCAAAAAATAATACGTCAACTCTAAACCTAGATGCTTAGACTCCAACTCCCTCACACATCATGTGCTAACTAAGAAAAACAAATCCTAACAAGAAAAGGAAAAGGACTCACATACGTGCTAGCTAGCTAGCTAGCTCGCTGACTCAAACAAATGGATAAGAATCTAACAAATCTGCACCAGGATTCTACCTATCATAACTCGATACGGAGGGGTATGAAAATTAGGCTCCACCGAAGCCAGTGTTGGCACCACCTTAATCTCCTGTATTTTCTTGTAAGATGCATGGTTCTGTTCTGATTCCTTTTTTTTTGAAAACCAAGTTGATCTCTTGCCATTTTATGCGTACATGACTTTCCTTCTCTCTTCTCTTTGATCAAACATAATTGTACACCTTTAGACTCCATGTGTACAGGTCTCTGCACTAATGTGCCAATGACATCTACTGGTTCCAATGCGTGCATCATATAATTGGTCTTTGGTCTGCTAATTGCCAAATTGATTCTCGGTCTAAAAAGTTCGCATACATGACCATCCTTTCCTCGAAGAAATCTGACTGCTTGCATGGCATTAGTTTCCGTAACATTTTTATGACCTCTCTACAAAACTAGATTAGCTTTGATATAATTAACAATTGATGATGCCATACCCGTATCGTTCGTGTCCTCCTGCCCCCTCCCTGGCCGGAGTGCCGCCACCGACTGCCCTCAGATACGGGCGCCTCGACCCCTCTCTCTTCACCCTAGCCACTCCAGCACCCTCTCATCACCACCACCGACTCACCCCTCACTCCATCTCCTCCACCCAAGACCTCGCCATCAGCCTCATTCGCCATGGTCGACACTCTCGTCGACCTAGGCCTCCCGGCCATAGCTGCTGGGAGGAGCCGAAGCGGCTCACTCCTCCGAGCACGCCCATGCCTCTGGCGCCCAAAACGGTGGCCTGCAACTCCGGCAATCGCTACCAAGAGACGCCCCTCCCCCCGGCTCGTCCATACACAGAAGGAAGACGAAGGCGCCACGTCAGCCGGTAGGCCCCACCTGTCAATGGCTCGGCACAGGGCTTGAGCCACTGACGGGTGGGCCCCGTCTGTCTAAGTGGATATGGGTCCAGTGATACGTCTCCAACGTATCTATAATTTTTGATTGTTCCATGCTATTATATTATCTGTTTTGGATGTTTAATGGGCTTTAATTTACCTTTTTATATTATTTTTGGGACTAACCTACCAACCAAAAGCCCGGTGCAATTTGCTGTTTTTTTTCCTATTTCAGTGTTTCGCAGAAAAGGAATTTCAAACAGAATCCAAACAGAATGAAACCTACAAGAGAGTTATTTTTGGAACAAACGTGATCCAGGAGACATGGAGTGGACGTCAAGAAATAAGCGAGGAGGCCACGAGGTAGGGAGGTGCGCCCAGGGGGTAGGCGCACCCCCCACCCTCGTGGGCCCCTCGTAGCTCCACCGGCGCACTTCTTCCTCCTATATATACCCATATACCCCGAAAACATCCAGTAGCACCACGAAACCCTATTTCCACTGCCCCAACCTTCTGTACCCGTGAGATCCCATCTTGGGGCCTTTTCCAGCGCTTTGCCAGAGGGGGAATCGATCACGGACGGCTTCTACATCAACACCATAGCCTCTCCGATTGTGTGTGAGTAGTTTACCACAGACCTTTGGGTCCATAGTTATTAGCTAGATGGCTTCTTCTCTATATTTGGATCTCAATACAAAGTTCTCCTCGATTCTCTTGGAGATCTATTCGACGTAATTCTTTTTGCGGTGTGTTTGTCAAGATCCAATGAATTATGGGTTTATGATCAAGATTATCTATGAACAATATTTGATTCTTCTCTGAAATCTTTTATGCATGATTTAAATATCTTTGCAAGTCTCTTTGAATTATCAGTTTGGTTTGGCCTAATAGATTGATCGTTCTTGCAATGGGAGAAGTGCTTAACTTTGGGTTCAATCTTGTGGTGTCCTTTCCTAGTGACAACAGGGGCAGCAAGGAACGTATTGTATTATTGCCATCGAGGTTTATATCATATTTCTTGAGTTTATCCCTCTACATCATGTCATTTTACCTAATGCGTTACTCTGTTCTTATGAACTTAATACTCTAGATGCATGCTGGATAGCGGTCAATGTGTGGAGTAATAGTAGTAGATGCAGAATCTTTTCGGTCTACTTGTCGCGGGCATGATGCCTATATACATGATCATGCCTAGATATTCTTGACAGTAATTTGTTCACAAACTGTAGAATTTGCTATCTTGAGGGAAGCCACTAGTGAAACCTATGGCCCCCGGGTGTATTTTCCATCATATTATTTTCATATCAACTGCTATTTTTATTACCGTTTATTTTGCAATCTTTATTTTCCAATCTATATCATAAAAAATATTTATCTTATTATCTCTATCAGATCTCACTTTCGTAAGTGACCTTGAACTGATTGACAACCCCTTTATCGCGTTGGTTGCGAGGTTCTTGTTTGTTTGTGCAGGTACTAGGTGACTTGTGTGTTATCTCCTACTGGATTGATACCTTGGTTCTCAAAACTGAGGGAAATACTTACACTACTGTCCTGCATCACCCTTTCCTCTTCAAGGGAAAACCAATGCATGCTCAAGAGGTAGCAAGAAGGATTTTTGGCGCCGTTGCCGGGGAGGTTGCATCAAGTCAATACATACCAAGTACCCATCACAGACTCTTATCCCTCGCATTATATTATTTGCCATTTGCCTCTCGTTTTCCTCTCCCCTACTTCACCCTTGCCGTTTTATTCACCCTCTTTTCTGTTCGCCACTTTTCCGCCCACCTCTTTTTGCTTGCCTCTTGCTGCCATCATGTCTAAAATTGGGGGGGGGGTTATCGTTGATAAGGATAGTGGTAATAACATGGAAAACTTGGATTCTTTTGTTTATCCTCATGAAGAACCTACTATTTTACACACTAGAAAGTTTTGGATTGGTAGTGGTAATATTATTGGAAAAGGAGTTATTCAAGATTTCTTTACTTGTGCCGGTGCTTTGACCACCATGAGCGGGTCTATTTTCGTAAGACTCATAGTCTTGCGGATGCTCTATAGTTGTTTGTTGTTAAACTTGAAAGACCATTTTTCCATATGCATCCTTGCATACAGAGGATCTTTCTAGAATTTTCTAATATTGAGCATTCTTCTGTTAAGCGAGCGTGTACCATATTTTTAGCTCATGAGTTCAGATTAATAATAAAAGAGGCCAATGAAATTTGTGTGCATTACAGGGTGGATGTCGGCCGTCCTCCCATAGAAGCAATCCTTTTTTATCAAGAGGACATAATGCGCTTACGATCTTTAGATCATGTTGCTTTCAACGAAAACCATAGAAAGAAGGTTCCTACCGATGTTCTTGTTGACAAGATCTCTGAACTTAATGATAATTTTGCTATCCAAAAGAATGGGTTGGGTTTTTCCCTTGAACAAAGGCTCATGACTTTTTGCCAAAAGAATGCTTATAATGATGAATTGGCTGTGCAATATGAGGGGCCAAAGGAGGAATCAATACCTCCCGAGCATGATCTTGGGGACTTTTGTCCCATTAAATTTAGCCCTTTTGATTACTTTTGCTTACCACAAAGAAAACTTTCCGCTGAACGTAGGGATTATGAGATGATTTTTCGCGATTTGCCTTATCATTATCATGACAATACCTAGATCTATTCTTGTTTTTATGCGTAGCTAGGGGCGTTAAACAATAGCGCTTGTTGGGAGGCAACCAAATTTTATTTTTGTTTCTTGCTTTTTGGTTCTGTTTAGTAATAAATAATTCATCTAGCTTTTGTTTAGATGTGGTTTTATTCTTTTAATTAGTTTTTGTGCCATGTAGAACCTTTGGAAAGACTTGGGGGAAGTTTATGTGATCTTGCTGTAAAAATCAGAAACTTTAGCGCTCACGAGATTTGTTGCCACTTTTTACTGTATAGTGTGATTAGGTTGATTCTTTTTGCAGATGATTAATAGAAAAATTCCTCACGTACACCAACTTATTTCAGAATTTTTGGGGTTATAGAAGTATTCGAAACCTACAGATTACTACAGACTGTTCTGTTTTTCACAGATTCTGTTTTTCGTGTGTTGTTTGCTTATTTTGATGAATCTATGGCTTGTATTGGGGGGTATGAACCATAGAGAAGTTGGAATACATTAGGTTTAACACCAATATAAATAAAGAATGAGTTAATTACAGTAACTTGAAGTGGTGGTTTGTTTTCTTATACTAATGGAGCTCATGATATTTTCTGTTGAAGTTTTGTGTTGTGAAGTTTTCATGTTTTGGGTAAAGATTTGATGGATTTTGGAACAAAGAGTGGCAAGAGCCTAAGCTTGGGGATGCCACAGAAGGCATCCCCTCTTTCATCTTCGTCTATCGGTAACTTTACTTGATGCTATATTTTTATTCACCAGATGATATGTGTTTTTCTTGGAGCGTCTTGTATGATTTGAGTCTTTGCCTTTTAGTTTACCACAATCATCCTTGCTGTACACACATTTTGGAAGAGACACACATGAATCAGAAGTTATTAGAACACTCTATGTGCTTCACTTATATCTTTTGAGCTAGATAAGTTTGCTCTAGTGCTTCACTTATATCTTTTAGAGCACGGTGGTGGTTTTATTTTATAGAAATTATTAATCTCTCATGCTTCACTTATATTATTTTGAGAGTATTATAAAACAGCATGGTAATTTTCTTTGGCTATAAAATTGGTCCTAACATAGTAGGCATCGAAGATAGGTATAACAAAAACTATCATAAAAAGTGCATTGAGTACTATGAGAAGTTTGATACTTGATTATTGTTTTGAGATATAAAGATGGTGATATTAGAGTCATGCTAGTTGAGTAGTTGTGAATTTGAGAAATACTTGTGTTTAAGTTTGTGATTCCAGTAGCATGCACGTATGGTGAACCGTTATATGATGAAGTTGTAGCATGATTTATTTATTGATTGTCTTCCTTATGAGTGGCGCTCGGGGACGAGCAATGGTCTTTTCGTACCAATCTATCCCCCTAGGAGCATGCGCATAGTACTTTGTTTCGATAACTAATAGATTTTTGCAATAAGTATGTGAGTTCTTTATGACTAATGTTGAGTCTATGGATTATACACACTCTCACCCTTCCACCATTGCTAGCCTCTCTAGTACCGCGCAACTTTTGCCGGTACCATAAACCCACCAATTACCTTCCTCAAAACAACCACCATACCTACCTATTATGGCATTTCCATAGCCATTCCGAGATATATTGCCATGCAACTTATGACCGTTCCGTTTATTATGACACGCTTCATCATTGTCATATTGCTTTGCATGATCATGTAGTTGACATCGTATTTGTGGCAAAGCCATGTTCATAATTCTTTCATACATGTCACTCTTGATTCATTGCACATCCCGGTACACCGCCGGAGGCATTCACATAGAGTCATATTTTGTTCTAAGTATCAAGTTGTAATTTTTCGAGTTGTAAGTAAATAAAACTGTGATGATCATCATTATTAGAGCATTGTCCCATCTGAGGAAAGGAAGATGGAGACTATGATTCCCCCACAAGTCGGGATGAGACTTTGGACGAAAAAAAGAGAAAGGCCATAAAAAAGAGAAGGCCCAAAAAAAGAGAAAAAAATGAGAGAAAAAGAGAGAAGGGACAATGCTACTATCCTTTTACCACACTTGTGCTTAAAAGTAGCACCATGATCTTCATGATAGAGAGTCTCCTATGTTGCCACTTTCATATACTAGTGGGAATTTTACATTATAGAACTTGACTTGTATATTCCAATGATGGGCTTCCTAAAAATGCCCTAGGTCTTCGTGAGCAAGCAAGTTGGATGCACACCCACATAGTTTCTTTTTGAGCTTTCTTACACTTATAGCTCTAGTGCATCCATTGCATGGCAATCCCTACTCACTCAGATTGATATCTATTGATGGGCAACTCCATATCCCGTTGATATGCCTAGTTGATGTGAGACTATCTTCTCCTTTTTGTCTTCTCCACAACCACCATTCTATTCCACCTATAGTGCTATGTCCATGGCTCACACTCATGTATAGCGTGAAGATTGAAAAAGTTTGAGAACATCAAAAGTATGAAAAATTGCTTGGCTTGTCACCGGGGTTGTGCATGATTTAAATATTTTGTGTGGTGAAGATGGAGCATAGCCAGACTATATGATTTTGTAGGGATAACTCTCTTTGGCCATGTTATTTTGAGAAGACATGATTGCTTTGTTAGTATGCTTTAAGTATTATTATTTTTATGTCAATATTAAACTTTTATATTGAATCTTTCGGATCTTATCATTCATGCCACAATAACGAAAATTACATTGAGAATTCTGCTAGGTAGCATTCCACATCAAAAATCCTATTTTTATCATTTACCCACTCGAGGACGAGCAGGAATTAAGCTTGGGGATGCTTGATGTCTCCAACGTATCAATAATTTTTGATTGTTCCATGCTATTATATTATCTGTTTTGGATGTTTAATGGGCTTTAATTTACCTTTTTATATTATTTTTGGGACTAACCTACCAACCAAAAGCCCAGTGCAATTTGCTATTTTTTGCCTATTTCAGTGTTTCGCAGAAAAGGAATATCAAACGGAATCCAAACGGAATGAAACCTACAAGAGAGTTATTTTTGGAACAAACGTGATCCAGGAGACTTGGAGTGGACGTCAAGAAAGAAGCGAGGAGGCCACGAGGCAGGGAGGCGCGCGAGGGGGTAGGTGCACCCCCACCCTCGTGGGCCCCTCGCAGCTCCACCGACGTACTTCTTCCTCCTATATATACCCATATACCCCGAAAACATCCAGGAGCACCACGAAACCCTATTTCCACCACCGCAACCTTCTGTACCCGTGAGATCCCATCTTAGGGCCTTTTCCAGCGCTTTGCCAGAGGGGGAATCGATCACGGAGGTCTTCTACATCAACACCATAGCCTCTCCGATTGTGTGTGAGTAGTTTACCACAGAGCTTCGGGTCCATAGTTGTTAGCTAGATGGCTTCTTCTCTATATTTGGATCTCAATACAAAGTTCTCCTCGATTCTCTTGGAGAACTAATCGACATATTTCTTTTTGCAGTGTGTTTGTCGAGATCCAATGAATTATGGGTTTATGATCAAGATTATCTATGAACAATATTTGATTCTTCTCTGAAATCTTTTATGCATGATTTAAATATCTTTGCAAGTCTCTTCGAATTATAAGTTTGGTTTGGCCTACTAAATTGATCGTTCTTGCAATGGGAGAAGTGCTTAGCTTTGGGTTCAATCTTGCGGTGTCCTTTCCAAGTGACGGCAGGGGCATCAAGGCACATATTGTATTGTGGCCATCGAGGATAAATAGATGGGGTTTATATCATATTGATTGAGTTTATCCCTCTAAATCATGTCATCTTGCCTAATGCGTTACTCTGTTCTTATGAACCAAATACTCTAGATGCATGTTGGATAGCGGTCGATGTGTGGAGTAATAGTAGTAGATGCAGAATCGTTTCGGTCTACTTGTCACGGACAAGATGCCTATATACATGATCATGCCTAGATGTTCTCATAAGTATGTGCTTTTCTATCAATTGCTCGACAGTAATTTGTTAACCTACCGTAGAATTTGCTATCTTGAGAGAAGCCACTAGTGAAACCTATGGCCCCCAGGTCTATTTTCCATCATATTATCTTCATATCAACTGGTATTTCTATTACCGGTTATTTTGCAATCTTTATTTTCCAATCTATATCACAACAATACCAACAATGTTGATCTTATTATCTCTATCAGATCTCAGTTTCATAAGTGACAGTGCCCTTTATCGCGTTGGTTGTGAGGTTCTTGTTTGTTTGTGCAGGTAGTAGGTGACTTGTGTGTTATCTCCTACTGGATTGATACCTTGGTTCTCAAAACTGAGGGAAATACTTACGCTGCTGTGCTGCATCACCCTTTCCTCTTCAAGGGAAAACCAATGCATGCTCAAGAGGTAGCATCCAGCTCGGAACCGCGTCCCGTGCGGGAAGGCGTAATCATGGGAATACGTCTCCAACGTCGCCCATGCACGCGTGTGGCTGAGCTCTAGGCCGGCCAGTGTGCTGCGGTGTTAAACTGCGCCCGGTGCGCGTAATAAGGGTAACTGGTTATTCTTTTTCTTTTTCCAGGAATGTTGTAAAATCCATAAACAATTCAAATGGACTCCAAATTTTATGATTCAAATTTCTAGCAGTTCATAAATTCATTCTCTATCATATGGTTCAATTTGCACATTTTCTACAAACTTTTTCTTCACAATAATTTATCTAATCCCATTTTTCCATTTCTGTGATAAACTTTAGAAAATCACAAAGAGCCCATTTTTGATCCAAATTCCGTGATTCAAATTCCTAGATACGTCTAAGTTAATAACTTGGATTTGGAACATTTTTCCCAATACCTTATGTGGCACATAAAATATTTGTCCATTTCTTGTTGTATAACCAGCTTTGCAAATCCCTAGAAAAATCATTACAACTCCAAATCTAGTGAAACCAGCTCCTAGGTGCTTATAAAATCATTCCTTGTTAAATGGGTGACATTGCTCATTTTTCCAAAATATGTTCGTGTACACTTCTTGCAAATCCATAAATCCCTTGATTCCATCATACTGAAATGTTCAGAAATATGTACTGATCCAATCCCAATGCAATCACTTTGGTCATATTTCGTATGACCAAGGGTATCCTAGAAAAGTCTAATTACATTTTAGAGCACTTTTAGTTTTGCCTTGTTGTGTTGCTTATTGTGATTGTTTCCAATGTTAGTTGACGAAGTAGACAGAATGCTTGGAGGTGGACCAGAGGAGTTGAAGACTTTGCGAAGCCAGGCAAGTATCCCTTTCACCATGTTTAGCGCCCAAGATGAGATTCTATCCCAATCCCGTGGTGAATTCATTATTGGGGCACAACCGCATTTCGAGCGCATAGCAAGGTGGATATCATTACAACATACCATGTACTAAATAGATGAGTATACAAGATAAAGGATTACACTCGCCACAAGCTACATCATTCATACAACAGTACATCAGTTCATGGCAAACATCATAGAGAAGAGCAGGATCCGACTACGGATTAAATCAAACGAAAAAGAAGAACGACATCCACCCTGCTAATCCCATGCTCCCCCTACCCGAAACATATTCCCTTGATCGAAGAAGAAGAAGAACCCCAAAAGGAATCAGGCATCGCTCTCAAGTCAGAACATCGCATTACCTTTACCTACAACTGTTGTTGTTGTAAACTGTGAGCCACGAGGACTCAACAATCCCATTACCATGGATATCAAGACTAGCAAAGCATAAAGGGTATGGAAAGGATAAGTGGTGAGGTTGCAGCAACGGCTAAGCAATGTATGGTGGCTAACTTATGAGTGAAAGAGTAAGAAGAGTAACTACGCAAAAGTCGCAAACTAGTAACGATCAAAAAGTGATCCTAAAATACTTACGTTCAAACATAACCCCATCATGTTCTATTCTCGACTCACTCAAAAACAGACAATCACGGTTACACACGCGGTTGGTGTATTTTAATTGACTTCACTTCAAGCCCTCTACAACCGGATATTAAAAAATTTTGATCTGCCACATCACCGCGGGCACGACTCTCGAAAGTTTAAACCCTGCAGGGGTGTCCCAACTTAGCCCATGACAAGATCACAATCCGCGGAGACAATCCTCCATCGCGGGGCCCTCCAATCAGACTCGGAATCCCGGTGCACCAGACATTTCGACAATGGTAAAACAAGTCTAGCAAGACCTCCCGACGTGCTGACACCCTGATAGTAGCCGCGCATATCTCGTCTCAGGACACGACGGATGAGCTAAGCGTACAGGTATTATTATGGAAAATCATCGGGTTCATGATGTCCTATGCCAATTAATTATTAGGTTCAAGTATTATTATGGCAAATGTTAAAACCCATGTTGGGCCTTGCTGGAAGAGTTTTATTCAAAGCGAAACGTCGAGAGGGTCCCATACCCCTCATCGTGTTAGGGACGGAAAATCAAGGAACATAACACCTGTATGACAGAAACTAGGGTGACAAGAGTGGAACAAAACACCAGGCATAAGGCCGAGCCGTCCACCCTTTACCAAGTATATATGTGCATTAATTAAATAAGAGATACTGTGATATCCCATGATATCCATGTCCCATAACAACGGTTTGCTAACAACCTGCAACTGCACCTGCAACTAGCAATGCTATAAGAGAGGCTGAGCAAAGCGGTAACATAGCCAAACAACGGTTTGCTAGGAAGGGTAAAAATGTTAGGGGCTATCATGGCAGTTTGGGAGGCTTGATAAACAAGTGGTAGGTAGCACGACATAGCGATAGCATCGAGACAACTAGCATAGCAAAGATAGTAGCGAGATCCAATGTGACGGTCATCTTGCCTGAAATCCCGCTAGGAACAAGAACGAGTCCATCAAGTAGACGAAGCAATGTATTCGAATGGATCCTCACAATCGCAATGTAACCGTAACTATCAAGGAGAAGCGCAACCGTAATGAAGCAAACATCATGGTAAACTAACGAATGTAAACATGGCATGATGCACAATCAAGTATGATGCATGTCCGGTTTAAAGAGGCATGGCATGGCATGGCAAAGTGCAGCAAACAACACTACAAATTAAATGGAGCTCAATATGCAACAAGTTGCATATTGATGAGACACAACATTCATTTACTTATTTCTCTCCCGTTTATGTACCCAACAATTTTAAATGTTGTTAAACATGGCAAGATGTGAAGCATAATTAAACTAACTATTGAGGCAAGTTTAAATGAGGCCGGAAACATCAAACAACAATTCCGGAAAATCCCCATATGCATGTAGCAATTTTTTAAGCAAACAACAAATTACATTTTAAAAGTTATTATCATGATGTGAATGACATATGCAATTTATATACCATTTTTATGAAGATGTCGGCATGTTAAAAGATATGGAGCATTTTGCCACCATGGCGGAAAGAAAGGGGTGCCACGGCAACATTCCGGCTACTCCGATAACTCATTGAGATGTCGGTGGCAAAAGGAAGTGTGACAGGAGCGTGTTATGCAAGGATAGTGGGGTGATCCCTATAACCGGGTGTCCCACATGACGGTGGCAAGGAAAGGAGTGACAACGTGCGACGAACAAGTCGGGCATGGTGCAAATGCGAGCATCTCATACAACAAAAGCATTCTTCCACGGGTCATCGTCTCGACAGGTATACCTTCGAAGTGTGCATTATCGAAACGAATCAAGTTCTGAGCGGTGTAGAGGAAGTAAACGCTCTCGGGACGGTCGTAGTGGAAGTAGTCGTTCATGTGCGTAGATGTTCTGGGTCACGACAAGGAACTTGACGTCCACGGGGTCTTCGTCGGTTGATGGTTGTGGTACACGTTTCGTAGCCGTTCGAGTCATCGATAGAGGAACTTGGTGGTCCATGTAGTCGAACTTGGCGCATCCAAAGGTGTAACGCCCATGATGCGACTATAGCTCCCACTTGTCGAGGCATGACTTAGAGGCATAATCGCATAGTGGTTTGTCGCAAGAAGGGTCATCTTCACAAACATCCCATGTAATGAACAAGCCAGGGATAAATCGAGTTGGCTTACACTCGCCATGTCACACAATACATAAATAAGTCATACATCATCAGAATACACTCATAGTCCGACTATGGACAACCAAATGAAAAGGAAGATAAACCCAATTGCTAGATCCCCGATCGTCCCAGCTGCGCTCCACTACTGATCATCAGGAAATGAAACGTAGTAACGACCAAGGTCCTCGTTGAACTCCCACTTGAGTTCGGTAGCATCACCTGCACTGGTATCATCCGCACCTGCAACTATTTTGGAAGTATCCGTGAGTCACGAGGACTCAACAATCTCACACCCACGAGATCAAGACTATTTAAGCTTATGGGTAGGATAGGGTAATGAGGTAGAGTTGCAGCAAGCGCTAAGCAAATATGGTGGCTAACATACGCAAATAAGAGTAAGATGAGAAGCTACGCAACGGTCGTGAAGCTACAAGTGATCAAGAAGTGATCCTGAAACTACTTATGTTCAAACATAACCCAAAACCGTGTTCACTTCCCATACTCTGCTGAAAAGAGACCATCATGACCACACACGCGATTGATTCATTTTAATTAAGTCAAGTGTCAAGTTCTCTACAACCGGATATTAACAAATTCCCATCTGCCACATAATGGCGAGCATGGCTCTCGAAAGATTAAACCCTGTAGGGGTGTCCCAACTTAGACCATCACAAGCTCTCACGATCAACGAAGGATATTCCTTCTCCCGGAAAGACCCAGTCAATCTCGGAATTCTTGTTACAAGACATTTCGACAATGGTAAAACAAGACTGGCAAGACTTCCCGACTATGCAGACAAATCCCGACAAGAGATGCACATATGTCATTCTCAGGGCACACCGGATAGGTCAAGCTACAAGTAAAACCAACCCTCAAGTTTCCCTGAGGTGGCCCCGCAGGCTGCCCGATTTGGACCAACACTCAGAGAAGCTCTATCCCTGGGGGTTAAAATAAAAATGACCCTCAGGTCTGCAGAACCCAAGGGAAAAGTTATAGGTTGTTAGGAAAACGTAAAACCAAGGTTGGGCCTTGCTGGAGGAGTTTTATTCAAAGCGAACTGTCAAGGGGGTCCCATAACCCCAACCACGTAAGGAACTCAAAATCAAGTAACATAACATTAATATGACGGAAACTAAGGCGGCAAGAGTGGAACAAAACACTGAGCAAAAGGCCAAGCCTTTCACCCTTTGCCAAGTATATAGATGCATTAATTTAAAATAATATATATTGTGATATCCCAACATAACCATGTTCCAACATGGAACAACCTGCAAGGCACCTGCAACTAGCAACGCTACAATAGGGGCTGAGCAAAAGTGGTAATTAGCCAAACAACAGTTTCCTAGCAAGGTGGGTTAGATGCTTGACATGGCAATATGGGAGGCATGATAAACAAGTGGTAGGTAGCGTGACATAGCGATAGAACGAACAACTAGCAAGCAAAGATAGAAGTGATATCAAGGGTAATGGTTATCTTGCCTGCAAAGTTCTCTGAGTTGTCGAAAGCTTGCTCCTCGTTAGCGTACTCAACAGGTTCCTGATTCACATACTCGTCTCCCGGCTCTACCCAAATAAAGAACACCAGCAATGGAACAACAATCAATCACGGTGCAATGCACAAGCAACATGATGCAAGACATGGCATGGAATGCAAGATATGATGTGCAATGCATATGGGTACACCAGAAGGAAAAGAATGATCAAGGCATCAACTTGTCAAAACAAGTATGTCGCTGGAAAGATGAGGTGATTTCGGTCGAAATCGACATAAGGATCACCAGAAACGGATGCACGGTTTGTAGACGACAAGCAAAACAATAATGACACAAATCTGCGATTAACAACGTCATATCACTTAGAATGCAACAAGAAACTATGCTACAACACTCCAACAAGACAACAAAACATATTATAGTAAATTAAACATGAAGCCCTACAAATCATGAATACCGATCTACTGCTAGTTCTCACTAGAACAAGCTCAAAATAGCATGGCAAAAATGCAAATGATATCAGCTCCACAGACTTAAGAGAAAATGCTAAACATGACAAAACAACATCATATAGCAATGTTTCGAGCTAGCAAACTACAGGAAAATATCATGGGAAACAAAGTCATGGCATGCTATTACTAAACACATATAACAAAACTCCCTTACTGAACTTAACAAAAGATGCATATAACTGATTTGGCAGCCATGCAAACATGGCAAGTTACATTATCAGTTTCGGCCTTAGAAGAAAAACAGAGTATGGCAGGAACAGATTTATGATAGCAACTTTGCAAGCTCAATGAACTCACCACAAGGCATTACATGTCATAACAAGGTAACCAACAGTACGTAGACATGTTCAAGAATATAAGCATGGCAAGAGAAAGATCATAGGTTACATGCATCACCAGCAACACCCATGGCAAAGTTGAATCTCATGTTAACCATCTGCCATAAACAATATTTAGCAAAAGTAGACCAAGGAAATATCATGCTATAGTGATCCATAATTACAACCAGTGGCATGAATTGATAGAGAAATACCACATCTTAAAAACATGCTTACTGAACTATCTCAAAATGTGCATGGATCTCATGGTAGAAACAAGTTTACATGGCATCAAAATGTCTGAAAACAGCAACATTATGAAGCCTACTTTGCATGCTTGTGCTAGTCCCCACATAGATCATAAAAATACAAGACTTACACCTCTGTAAATCTGGCACGATGGAGCTCATAAAACATGTAGACATCATGCTCACAGGATGCACACACAAAATGCAACGAAAATGACAAATCATCAAGTTCTGTTAAAATCCAGCAGACAACATCAAATAACACTTTTTGAATGATGATTAGGGCATGATTATGGACAGTAACATGCATGCAAATGACACTAACAAGAGGAGAATCATGCGGCAAACATTTTGACATATCATATGCACAAATCGGAGTCACGGACATGGAGATATAGCATGTTGAACAAGGCATCATAATTTTAGGTTTTCGGGACTTGGTGGAAAAACGAAGTCAACCTTTGTAGATCTAGGGTTGGCACGGACTCCGAGGTTTGCCCAAAGAACTCGCCGAAACAGGAGGAGATGGTGGTGGCAGGAGCTTGAGGGTGCTCGCCGGAGCCGCGGTGCATCGGATCCGGTGGCCGGCGAGGTGCAGACGACGGCGCGGGGGCGATGCGGCGACCGGTGATGAGGCGGCGGTGGAGGAGCGTGACGGCGCAGTGAGGCGGCGGAGCATGCGTTGGTGGCGGCCGGCGCTGGGCGGCGGAGGCGGTGGCCGGACGCACTAGGGCGCGGGGGAGGCCGGGCGGCGCACGCGGGCTAGAGGGCCGCACCTGGGCCCCGCGGGCCGCGACGCCAGGAGGTGGCGGCGGGCCATGTGGCGCCCTTTGGTTGGCTGCAGGCGGCGGCACGGTTTCGTCCAGTGAGGGGCGGACGTGTTCGGCGGTGGAGGGGAGCGGGGCTAGGGTTTCATCTGCGAAAATTTCGGGGGAGAGGCCATTTATATATAGATAGAGGGAGCCAGGAGAGTCCAAATGAGGTACAGTTTTCACCCACACGATCATGATCCAATGAGGGAGAGCATGGAGGTGGTTTAGATGGGCTAGTTGGCTGTTTTGGAGGGGTGTTGGGCTGCAACAAAATAGGGGCTTTTACGGTTACCCGGTTAACCGTTGGGGCATTAAACAACCTCCAAATGGAACAAAATTTGACAGGCGTCCTACCGATGATGTACCAATGCCACTCGACAAATCTCGACCCATTCCGAGAACGTTATTCTTCCGCTCACGAAACAAGATTAAATGGGTGCAACGGGTGCATGTGGGAGTGTCGGATCGCGAAACGGACAACGGGGAAGATGACTGAATGCATGAGACGAACACGAATGCAAATGAGATGCACACGATGACATGAGAAGAAGTGCATGACAGGAACAAAATGAAAAACAAAAGACAAAACCCAGCCATGAAGGGAATATCATATCACATAGCCGGAAATGGGAAGAGTTGGGGTTACAAATAAGGGAAGTTACATCCAGGGCGTTAGAACACTCCACCACTACAAGAGGATCTCGTCTCGAGATCTAGGATTGAAAGAACTCCGGATATTGGGAATGGAGGTGATCCTCGCGTTCCCAGGTGGCTTCTCGATCGGAATGGTGTGACCACTTCACTTTCAGGAATTTGATTGACTTGTTGCGAGTCTTGCGCTCATTTTCTTCAAGAATAGCAATGAGATGCTCATGATAAGACAAGTCTTCTTGGAGGGAAATCTCTTCAAAGTTGATAGTGCGCTCAGGTGTCTTGAAGCACTTGCGAAGCTGTGGCACGTGAAACACATCGTGCACATTTGCGAAGTTGGACGGAAGCTCAAGTTGATAGGCGAGGTCTCCTCTTTTTCCAATGATCTTGAAAGTACCCACGTATCTTGGGGAAAGCTTCCCTTTGATACTGAAGCGACGAGTGCCTTTCATTTGAGAGGCATGGAAGTAGAAATGGTCTCCGATCTCAAAAGCCAACTCACGGTGCTTGCTATCATAGTAAATCTTCTGGTGCGATTGTGCGGCTTTGAGATTTTTACGGATGACTTTACACATTTCTTCAGCTTCTGTGATCAAGTCGTTGCCAAGAAGTTGGCGTTCACCAGTCTCTGACCAATTTAGAGGAGTATGGCACTTTCTGCCATATAGAATTTTGAATGGGGCCTTGCCCAAACTTTCTTGGAAGCAGTTGTTGTAGGAGAACTCAGCATAAGGGAGACAATCTTCCCACTTCATACCGAATGAGATGACAGAAGCCCTGAGCATATCCTCGAGGATTTGGTTGACTCGCTCCACTTGGCCACTTGTTTGAGGATGGAAAGCCATGCTGAAGCGAATGTTGGTGCCCATGGCCTTCTGAAAAAGTCCCAGAACTTAAAAGTGAAAATGCTTCCGTGGCCTGAAGAGATCAATTGTGGAATACCGTGCAAGGAGACAATTCTAGAGGTGTATAGCTTTGCCACTTTTGTGAGCTTGTCAATGACAACGAAGATAGCATCATTCCCACGCTTGGACTTAGGAAATCCAGTGAAAAAGTCCATTTCGATATGATCAAACTTCCATTCTGGAATAGCAAGAGGTTCGAGGAGACCAGCTGGTCGTTGGTGTTCTGGCTTCACCCTTCGGTAGACATCACATTCATTCACGAATTGAGCAATATCTCACTTCATTCGAGTCCAGCAATACGACTGCTTGTGGTCATGGTACATCTTCGAACTGCCTGGATGAATGGATAGAAGAGAACTGTGAGCTTCGTTCATTATGACCTTCCTTAGATCACCTTTAGGAACCACAATCCCTTCCTCGAAGAATAAAGTGTCTTTGTCATCAATGCGATAGCATTTGTATTTGGGTAAGCCCTTGGCAATACCGCGTTTCACCTTCTTCACCATGGAATCAAGGAGTTGTGCCTCACGAATTTGATCTTCCAAAGTAGGAGTGACTTGAAGGTTGGCAAGAAAACCTTGAGGAACAACTTTGAGATTGAGCTTGCGGAAAGCTTCACAAAGATCCGGTTGGAAAGGCTTGAGGATTAAGCTGTTGCAATAAGCCTTCATGCTCAAAGCATCTGCAATTACATTGGCCTTGACTGGAGTATATTCAATACTTGGATTGTACTCTTGAATCATTTCGACCCAACCAGTTTGCCTGAGGTTGAGGAAGGAATGAGTGAAGATATACTTGAGGCTCTCGTGATCTGTCAAAATGTGCACTTGCCTTCCCGACAAGAGATGTCTCCATGTTATTAATGCATGTACAACTGTCGCCAACTCAAGATCGTGAGTGGGGTAGTTCCTTTCATTTGGCTTCAAATGACGAGAGGTATAAGCCACAACTTTCTTCTCTTGCATTAACACAGAGCCGAGACCTTCCAATGAGGCATCACAGAAAACATGGAATGGCTTGGATTCATCAGGATGAGTCAAGACAGGACCTGAGACTAGCTTCTCTTTGAGAGTGTTGAAAGCAACATCACACTCAGGAGTCCAGACATACTTGAAATGCTTTTGGAGGAGGTTGGAAAGAGGCTTTGCAATCTTAGAGAAATTCTCAACGAATCTTCGGCAATAGCTTGCAAGACCAAGAAAACTGCGGAGCTTCTTGACATTCTGAGGAGGTTCCCAGTTCACAATTGTAGAAACCTTCTCAGGATTAATAGCAATTCCCTTGGCGGAGATTATGTGACCAAGGTAAAGAACTTCATCAAGCCAAAACTCACATTTGGAAAACTTCGCATAGAATTGATACTCTCTGAGCTTGTCGAGCACCAATCTCAAATGCTTGGCATGATCCTTCTTATTCTTGGAGAAGACCAAGATATCATCCAGATACACCAGGATAAATTCATTTGTGTAGGGGTTGAAGATGAAGTTCATCATGAGAGAGAACATTGGAGGAGCATTGACAAGGTCGAAAGACATGACAGTATATTCATCAGAACCAAAACTTGTTTTTAATGTTGTCTTGGGAATATCTTGTTCATGAATGCGAATCTGATGATAACCCATACGGAGGTCAAGCTTGGAGAATACTTTAGCACCTTTAATTTGCTCAAATAGCTCATTGATGTTGGGAAGTGGATACCTGTTCTTAATTGTATTCTTATTCAATGGACGGTAATCGACACAAAGTCGGTCCGTGCCATCCTTCTTCTGGACAAAAAGAACACCACAACCGCATGGAGATGAACTCAGTCTGATCAAACCCAGACGCTCTTGTTCATGGAGCTATTTCTTAAATTCCTTTAGCTCCTTTGGTCCAAGCTTATAAGGACGCTTGCAAACGGGTTCCGTACCAGGCTCAAGATCGATAACGAATTCAACTGGCCGGTGAGGAGGCATTCCCGGAAGCTCTTCTGGAAAGACTTTTTGGTATTCACAAACGACTGGAATCTGAGAAATTGCACCTAGATCGCCCTACTCATTCAGAGAAAACAATTGAATGGTCTCGTCACGAGTGGCATAGATGATCACATCCTCAAAAGAGTGTGTCAATTGAATCTCCCTGGCAGCACAATCAAGTTGAGCCTTGTGCTTAGAAAGCCAATCCATGGCGAGAATTAGATCAATATCCGAGTCGCCAAGAACAATTGGAGAAGACAGAAATTTAAAGTTGCCCATCTTGATGGTACATCAGGAGCTATCAATCTAGAGCTCAATCGTTTACCCGGAGAAATGGCAACCATTGGTTTACCAAAAATGTGAAGAAGTGAATTCATGCTTGGCAAAAACGATCTTGACTTGAAAAAATGCAATGCACCAGAATCAAATAAGACTTTTGCAGGAATATCATTAACTGGAAGATTACCCACGATCACTTCTCAAGAATCCTCTATTTGAGCTGCATTCGGCATGTTCACCTTCGCATGCTTGGGATTATTCTTGACCACTGCATTGCTAGATGATCTCACAGGAGGAGGAGGAGGAGGAAGGCGCCTTTGGTTGAAGCACTTGTTTGCATAGTGACCTTTCTGCTAACACTTGTGGCAAGTCACCTCTGAGAGTGGACTCAGAGGTGACCTTGGAGCTTGAGTCTGAGAATTGTTCTGATAGCCTGGGTTGGGTGCATGGGAAGATCTATGGCCACCTTTGTTCTTCTGCTGGTAGGGTTGACGAAATGGAGGAGGAAGCCAGAACTTCTGTTGCTTAGCTGCCACTTGTGAGGAAGAAGAAGACTGAACTGCATCCCTGATTCTCTTCTTTGATGCCTCACACTTGAGCTGAGCACTGATACGTCTCTATCGTATCTATAATTTTTTATTGTTCCCTGCCAATATTATACAACTTTCATATACTTTTGGCAACTTTATATACTATTTTGGGACTAACATATTGATCCAATGCCCAGTGCCAGTTCCTGTTTGTTGCATGTTTTTTGTTTCACAGAAAATCCATATCAAACGGAGTCCAAACGGGATAAAAACTTACAGAGATTTTTTTGAAATATATGCGATTTTTGGGAAGAAGAATCATCATGAGACGGTGATCTACACCAACACCTCCATCATCTTCACCAACATCTTCATCACCTTCCCCCATCTATATACAGCGGTCCATTCTCCCGCAACCCATTGTACCCTCTACTTGAACATGGTGCTTTATGCTTCATATTATTATCCAATGGTGTGTTGCCATCCTATGATGTCTGAGTAGATTTTCGTTGTCCTATCAGTAATTGGTGAATTGCTATGATTGGTTTAATTTGCTTGTGGTTATGTTTCTGTCCTTTGGTGCCCATCATATGAGCGCGTGCGTGGAGCACACCATAAGGTTAGTTTTATGTTGATAGGACTATGTATTGGAGGGCAAGAGTGACAGAAGCTTCAACCTATCATAGAAATTGATGCATACGGGATTGAAGTGGGACCAATTTATCCTATTGTTGTGGTTGGGGTTTACCATAATGAACATTATTAGTTGCGGATGCTTGCTAATAGTTCCAATCATAAGTGCATAGAATTCCAAGTCAGGGATAACATGCTAGCAGTAGCCTCTCCCACATAAAACTTGCTATCGGTCTAGTAAAGTAGTCAATTTCTTAGGGACAATTTTGCAACTCCTACCACTACTTTTCCACACTCGCTATACAAACTTTACTGCTTCTTTCCCTAAAACAGCCCCTAGTTTTTAGTTACGTGCTCTTTATATTCTTGCAAACCTATCCCGTTATACCTACAAAGTACTTCAAGTTTTATACTTGTTCTAGGTAAAGCGAACGTCAAGCGTGTGTAGAGTTGTATCGGTGGTCGATAAAACTTGATGGAATATTTGTTCTACCTTTAGCTCCTCGTTGGGATCGGCACTCATACTTATCAAAAGAGGCTACAATTGATCCCCTATACTTGTGGGTTATCAAGACCTTTTTCTGGCGCCGTTGCCGGGGAGTTATAGCGTGGGGTGAATATGCTCATGTGTGCTTGTTTGCTTTATCACTAAGTAGTTTTTATTTTGTGCTCTTGTTTTCTATCTTTAGTTATGGGTAGGAAACGCAAAATACCAAAAAATAGTGGTACCTACTGAACCAATGGTTGAAGAACCACTCAAAATCTATCACACTACTGATGCTTTTTACTTGGATCATCTTCGATCCCTATGTGCTCGGGATGAAACCCCAACTAGCTTACTTGATGGCAAATATTTAGGTGACAATGCTTGTTATGTGCGACACCGCATATCTAAAAAAGGGAAACTTTTACTGGATCAAATTCATCGTTTGCAGTGCCATGCTTGGAATTTGTGTGAAATATATGATTGTACTTTTTGTTCTATAGACCCTAAGAAACACCTTCCTTACCAATGTGAGTTTAGTGATAATGGAATCATATCTTCGTATACTAAGGGTGTTTATAATTACTATGATGTTCAACAAATTGAAGAATTTGGTGCTTTTAGGGGTACTTGTGAAATTGCTTCTTTTATTGAAGAGTGTGATACTACTCTCTACACATCTAAAAATTGGCCATACTTAAATATTTCTATGATAATTATGCTTCTAATCCTTATATTAAGCCATATATTGAGGACTCCTCCGCTGGCCAAGAAGAGACTAATATTTTGCAGGAGTCTATGGAAGAAGAAATTAATGACATTGTCAGCTCATTGGATGAAAATGATGACAAGGAGAGCGAAGAACAAAAGGAGGAAGAGTGGGTTGATCACCCGTTCCCACCATCCTATGAGAGTAACTATTTATCCCTTACATTGTTTAATTTCCCTTCAAATTTACCAAAGGATGAATGCTATGATGATTGTTATGATCTCGTTGATTCTTTTGAAATATCCCTTTGTGATGATACTTGCTATGCTTGTGGCCAAGATGCCAATATGAATTATGCTTATGGAGATGAACTAGCTATAGTTCCTTATGTTAAACATTAAATTGTTTCTATTGCACCCACGCATGATAGTCCTATTATCTTTTTGAATTCTCCCGACTACACTATATCAGAGAAGTTTGCCCTTATTAAGGCTTATATTGATGGGTTGCATTTTACTACTACACATGATGATTTTGATAGGTATAATATTCATGTGCTTGCTGCTCCTACTTGGAATTATTATGAGAGAGGAACTACATCTCCGCCTCTCCATGTTTCCAATATAATAAAATTGGAAGAAACTGTCTATACTATTCAGTGGCCTTCACTATGTGTGCATGAATGATTCTTTTATGACATGGCAATGCATAGGAAGAGAGTTAGACTTCCTTGTTGCATGATATATGTTACTTTGTGCTCACTACTAAATCACAAATCGTTATTAATTAAAATTGGCTTTGATATACCTTGGGATCCGGGTGGATCCATTACTTGAGGACTATATGCCTAGCTTAATGGCTTTAAAGAAAGTGCTGGCAGGGAGACAACCCGAAAGTTTTAGAGAGTCATTTATTTATGTTGTGTGCTTTTATAAAGTTAAAAAAAAGAGGGGAACCTAAAACTTTTTCCAAAAGAAAAGCGAAAGTGAGAAAGACGAGCATTGTTAAGGTGGGAGATAGCCTTGAACTTTGTTCATGCCCATGGAAACTTTGTGACCCTTGATTACAGAAACTTTTCAACAAAAATAATTATCCCCTAGTACAAATCCATTCTATCACAAAAATAATGTGCCAAGATTTGTCTTTAGGATGTTTATATTGCTTGTTGGTTTGTGCGGTGCAAAACAGAAACTTCGGTTGTAGTGTGCGATTTTACATTTTTTACTAGAACGTCAAACGGTTCTGAAAATTTTTGCACTGCTTTCTATACAAATTGTTTATGTTTACTAATTTTCTTAGAATTTTTGGAGTAATAGAAGTATGGCGAATGTTCAGATTACTACAGAACTGTCCTGTTTAAGGCAGATTCTGTTTTTGATGCATTGTTTGCTTGTTTTGATGAAATTATCGATTTATATCAGTGTATTAAGCCATGGAAAATTTATATTAAAGTAGCTACAATGAAAAAACAAAATATGAATTGGTTTGCAACAGTACTTAGAGTAGTGATTTGCTTTATTATACTAACGGATCTTACCGAGCTTTCTGTTGAGTTTTGTGTGGATGTAGTGATCAAAGATCGAAGAGGTCTCGATATGAGGAGAAGGAGGAGAGGCAAGAGCTCAAGCTTGGGGATGACCAATGCACCCCAAGTAAATATTTAAGGAGGATCAAGCATCTAAGCTTGGGGATGCCCTGGAAGGCATCCCATCTTTCTTCAACAAGTATCGGTATGTTTTCGGATTCGTTTCATTCATGTGATATGTGCAAATCTTGATGCGTCGTTTCCATTTAGTTTTCAATTTTCTTTGATACACAATGCTGGTATGAGATAGTCCATGGTTGATTTATATAATGCTCTTTGCACTTCACTTATATCTGTTGAGTACGGCTTTATAGAATGCTTCATGTGCTTGACTTATATCTTTTGAAGTTTGGATTTCCTGTTTCCCTACACATAGAAAACCGCCATTTCTAGAATGCTCTTTTGCTTCACTTATATCTATTAGAGCACGGGCTTATCTTTAGTAGAAAGAATTAAAATCTCTTGCTTCACTTATATCTACTTAGAGAGATGATAGGAATTGGTCATTCACATGGTTAGTCATTAAATCCTACATACAACTTGTAGATCACTGAATATGATATGTTTGATTCCTTGCAATAGTTTTGCGATATAAAGATGGTGATATTAGAGTCATGCTAGTGGGTAGTTGTGGATTGTATAAATACTTGTGTTGAAGTTTGTGATTCTTGTAGCATGCACGTATGGTGAACCGTTATCTAACAAAGTTGGAGCATGAGGTATTTATTGATTATCTTCCTTATGAGTGGTGGTCGGGGACGAGCGATGGTCTTTTCCTACCAATCTGTCCCCCTAGGAGCATGCGCGTAGTACTTTGTTTCAATAGCTTCTAGACTTTTGCAATAAGTATGCGAGTTCTTTATCACTAATGTTGAGTCCATGGATTATATGCACTCTCACCCTTCCATCATTCCTAGCCTCTTCGGTACCGTGCATTGCCCTTTCTCACCTTGAGAGTCGGTGCAAACTTCACCGGTGCATCCAAACCCCGTGATATGATACACGCTATCACTATCACGCCCAATATGCGACTCTATTCTAAAGGAACTCGAAGGTCCCGCGCCCGGCCGCGCCTCTGAAGTCCCTGGGCGCGAGCCCCACCTCACCTGGCCGGTAGCCCTGCGCCCATGCCCGCCTTCCCCTGACCCCCAGGCCATCCCCTTATCACGCTGGCCGCCCTCTGCCTCATGCCCGCTCGTCCACACCGAGAGTTGCTGCTGCCACTGCTTGTCGAAGCTGCTGCTGCCTTCGCCTGCGGCCGTCCGGGCTGCCGTGCTGCTCCCTGATCCCGCTCTCCTCTGCTACTAACTGCTGCTGCATTTCAGTGACTGAGATTTTCTTCTAATTTAGTTAGTTAGTCTAATTAGTTAGTTTAGTTTAGGCACTAGTTTAGTTAGTTAGTCTAATTAGTTAGTTTAGGCTCCTTGTTTAGGGACTAGTTTAGTTAGTTACTCTAATTAGTTAGTTTGGTTTAGGCACTAGTTTTGTTGCCCCGTGTGTCCATTTCAGTGACTGAGATTTTCTTCTAGTTCCGAGGAGAAAAGAATTTGTAAATGCACCATTTACCTGATTAAATGGCCTCCTCCTCTGCTCTACTGCTTACCTAAATACTAATGGCGTGATACTAGTGGCGCACCTGTAGTGTGCCATTAGTAGGCAAAACAGGTGCGCCACTAGTAGGCCTTTTCCTAGTAGTGACATAAGCCTCCTTATATCTTCCTCAAAACAGCCACCATACCTACCTATCATGGCATTTCCATAGCCATTCCGAGATATATTGCCATGCAACTTCCATCATCATATACATGACTTGAGCATTTATTGTCATATTGCTTTCATGATCGTAAGATAGATAGCATGATGTTTTCATGGCTTTCCATTTTTTGATTTCATTGCTACGCTAGATCATTGCACATCCCGGTATACCGCCAGAGGCATTCATATAGAGTCATATTTTGTTCTAGTATGGAGTTTTAAGTAAATAAAAGTGTGATGATCATCATTATTAGAGCATTGTCCCATGTGAGGAAAGGATGATGGAAGCTATGATTCCCTCACAAGTTGGGATGAGTGTCCGGAATTTACAAAAAAAGAGGCCAAAGAAGCCCACCAAAAAAACACACAAAAATGAGAGAAAAGAGAGAAGGGACAATGTTACTATCCTTTTACCACACTTGTGCTTCAGAGTTGCACCATGTTCTTCATATAGAGAGTCTCTTGAGTTATCACTTTCATATACTAGTGGGAATTTTCATTATAGAACTTGGCTTGTATATTCCAACGATGGGCTTCCTTAAGTGCCCTAGGTCTTCATGAGAAAGCAAGTTGGATGAACACCCACTTAGTTTCAGTTTGAGCTTTCATACACTTATAGCTCTAGTGCATCTGTTGCATGGCAATCCCTATTCCTCGCATTGACATCAGTTTATGGGCATCTCCATAGCCCGTTGATTAGCCACGTTGATGTGGGCCTTTCTCCCTTTTTGTCTTCTCCACACAACCTCCACCATCATATTCTATTCCACCTATAGTGTTCTATCCATGGCTCACGCTCATGTATTGCATGAAAATTGAAAAGGTTTGAGAACATCAAAAGTATGAAACAATTGCATGGCTTGTCATTGGGGTTGTGAATGATTTGAATACTTTGTGTGGTGAAGATGGAGCATAGCCAGACCATATGATTTTGTAGGGATAACTTTCTTTGGCCATGTTATTTTGAAAATACATGATTGCTTTATTAGTATGCTTGAAGTACTATTGTCTTAATGTCAAATGATAGACTATTGCTTTGAATCACTCGTGTCTTAATATTCATGCAATGATTAGATTGCACGATCAAGATTATGCTAGGTAGCATTCCACATCAAAAATTATCTTTTTTATCATTTAACTACTTGAGGAAGAGCAGGAATTAAGCTTGGGATTGCTAATACGTCTCCGTCGTATCTATAATTTTTTATTGTTTCATGCCAATATTATTCAACTTTCATATACTTTTGGCAACTTTTTATACTATTTTTTGGACTAACATATATATCCAGTGCCCAGTGCCAGTTCCTGTTTGTTGCATGTTTTTTATTTCACAGAAAATCCATATCAAACGGAGTCCAAATGGGATAAAAACTTATGAGGATTTTTTTGGAATATATGTGATTATTGGGAAGAACAATCAACGCGAGACGATGCCTGAGGAGGCCACGAGGCAGGGTGCGTGCCCCTGACGCTCGTGGCCACCCCGTAAGGCGGTTAGTGCCCTTCTTTTGCCACAAGAATTAAAACATCCAAATACAAATCGTGTTATAATTGCATCCCAATCAGAGTTACGGATCTCCGGGAATATAAGAAACAGTGAAAGGCCAGAATCTGGAACGCAGAAACAGGGAGAGACAGAGAGACAGATCCAATCTCGGAGGGGCTCTCACCCCTCCACCACCATGGAAGCCATGGACCAGGGGGTAAACCCTTCTCCCAACTAGGGAAACTGTCAAGGAAGAAGAAGAAGAAGGGGGCCCCTCTCCCCCACTCTCCCGGTGGCGCCGGAACGCCGCTGGGGCCATCATCGTGTGACGGCGGTCTACACCAACACCTCTGTCATCTTCACCAACATCTTCATCACCTTCCCTCATCTATCTACAGCGGTCCACTCTCCCGCAACCCACTGTACCCTCTACTTGATCATGGTGCTTTATGCTTCAAATTATTATCCAATGATGTGTTGCCATCCTATGATGTCTGAGTAGATTTTCAATGTCTTATCAGTAATTGGTCAATTGTTATGATTGGTTTAATTTGCTTGTGGTTATGTTGTTGTCCTTTGGTGCCCATCATATGATCGTGCGCATGGATCACACCATAGGGTTAGTTGTATGTCGATAGGACTATGTATTGGAGGGCAAGAGTGACAGAAGCTTCGACCTAGCATAGAAATTGATGCATATGGGATTGAAGGGAGACCAATATATCTTAATGCTCTGGTTGGGGTTTACCTTAATGAACATTATTAGTTGCGGATGCTTGCTAATAGTTCCAATCATAAGTTCATAGAATTCCAAGTCAGGTTAACATGCTAGCAGTAGCCTCTCCCACATAAAACTTGCTATCGGTCTAGTAAAGTAGTCAATTGCTTAGGGACAATTTCGCAACTCCTACCACCACTTTTCCACACTCGCTACATAAACTTTATTGCTTATTTACCTAAAACAGCCCCTATTTTTATTTACGTGCTCTTTATATTCTTGCAAACCTATCACGTTACACCTACAAAGTACTTCTAGTTTTATATTTGTTCTAGGTAAAGCGAACATCAAGCGTGCGTAGAGTTGTATCGGTGGTCGATAAAACTTGAGGGAATATTTGTTCTACCTTTAGCTCCTTGTTGGGATCGACACTCATACTTATCGAAAGAGGGTACAATTGATCCCCTATACTTGTGGGTTATCATGACCTTTTTCTCACGCCGTTGCCGGGGAGTTTGTTTTCTTTATCACTAAGTAGTTTTTATTTTTTGCTCCTGTTTTATATCTTTAGTTATGGGTAGGAAACGCAAAATACCAAAAAATTTAGTGGTACCTACTAAACCAATGGTTGAAGAACCACTCAAAATATATCACACTACTAAAGCTTTTTACTTGGATCATCTTCGATCCCTATGTGCTCGGGCTAAAACCCCAACTAGCTTAGTTGAGGGCAAATCTTTAGATGAGCATTCTTGTTATGTGCGACACGGCATATCTGAAAAAGGGAAACTTTTACTAGATCAAATTGATCGTTTGTAGTGTCGTGCTTGGAATTTATGTGAAATATGTGATTGTACTTGTTGTTCTATAGACCCTAAGAAACACCTTCCTTACCAATGTGAGTTTAGTGATAATGGAATTGTATCTTCATATACTAAGGGTGTTTATAATTACTATGATGTTCAACAAATTGAAGAATTTGGTGCTTTTAGGGGTACTTGTGAAATTGCTTCTTTTATTGAAGAGTGTGATACTACACTCTACAAATCTGAAAATTTGGCCATACTTAAATATTGCTATGATAATTATGCTTCTAATCCTTACATTAAACCATATATTGAGGACTCCTCTGCTCTACAAGAAGAGACTAATATTTTGCAGGAGTCTATGGAAGAAGAAATTAATGACATTGTGAGCTCATTGGATGAAAAAGATGAGGAGGAGAGTAAAGAACAAAACGAGGAAGAGCTGATTGATCACCCGTTCCCACCATATAATGAGAGTAACTCTTTATCCCATACATTGTTTAATTTCCCTTTGAATTTACCGAAGGATGAATGCTATGATGATTGTTATGATCCCATTGATTGTTTTGAAATATCCTTTTTTGATGATGCTTGCTATTCTTGTGGCCAAGATGCCAATATGAATTATGCTTATGCAGATGAACTTTCTATAGTTCCTTATGTTAAACATGAAATTGTTGCTATTGCACCCACGCATGGTAGTCCTATTATCTTTTTGAATTCTCCCGACTACACTATATCAGAGAAGTTTGCCCTTATTAAGGATTATATTGTTGGGTTGCATTTTACTACTACACATGATGATTTTGACAGATATAATATGCATGTCTTGGTGCTCCTACTTGCAATTATTATGAGAGAGGAACTACATCTCTGCCTCTCCATGTTTCCAATATAATAAAATTGGAAGAAACTGTTTATACTATGCATTGGCCTTTACTATGTGTGCATGAATTGTTCTTTTATCACATGCCGATGCATATGGAGAGATTTAGATTTCGTTGTTGCATGATATATGTTACTTTGTGCTCACTACTAAATCACAAATCATTTTTAATTAAAATTGTCTTTGATACACCTTGGGATCCGGGTGGATCCATTACTTGAGGACTATATGCCTAGCTTAATGGCTTTAAAGAAAGCGCTGCCAGGGAGACAACCCTGAAGTTTTAGGGAGTCATTTATTTCAGTTGTGTGCTTTTATGAAGTTTAAAAACAAAAAAAATAAAGAGGGGAACCGAAAACGTTTTTAAAAAGAAAAGCGAAAGTGAGAAAGACGAGCATTGTTAAAGTGGGAGCTAGCCTTGAACTTTGTTCGTGCCCATGGAAACTTTGTGACGCTTGACTACAGAAAATTTGCAAAAAAAATTATCCCCTTGTACAAATCCATTGTATCATAAAAATAATGTGCCAAGATTTGGCTTTAGGATGTTTACATTGCTTGTTGGTTTGTGCAGTGCAAAACAGAAACTTCGGCGGTAGTGCGCGGTTTTACATTTTTTACTAGAAATTCAAACGGTTCTGAAATGTTTTCCACTATATTTTTATACAAATTGTTTATTTTTCCTAATTTGGTTAGAATTTGTGGAGTAACATAAGTATGGTGAATGTTCAAATTACTACAAAACTGTCCTGTTTAAGACAGATTCTGTCTTTGATGCATTGTTTGCTTGTTTTGATGAAACTATCGATTTATATCAGTGGATTAAGCCATGGAAAAGTTATATTACAGTATCTACAATTGAAAAACAAAATATTAATTGGTTTGCAACAATACTTAGAGTAGTGATTCGCTTTATTATACTAACGGATCTTACCGAGCTTTCTGTTGATTTTTGTGTGGATGAAGTGATCAAAGATCGAGGAGGTCTCGATATGAGGAGAAGGATGAGAGGCAAGAGCTCAAGGTTGGGCATACCCAAGGCACCCCAAGTAAATATTTAAGGAGACTCAAGCGTGTAATCTTGGGGATGCCCCGGAAGGCATCCCATCTTTCTTCAACAAGTATCGGTATGTTTTCGGATTCGTTTTGTTCATCTGATATGTGCAAATCTTGGAGCATCTTTTGCATTCAGTTTTGACTTTTCTTTCATGCACCATGCTGGTATGAGATAGTCCATGCTTGATTTATATAATGCTCTTTGCACTTCACTTATATCTTTTGAGTATGGCTTTATAGAATGCTTCATGTGCTTCACTTATATCTTTTGAAGTTTGGATTGCCTGTTTGCCTACACATAGAAAACCGCCATTTGTAGAATGCTCTTTTGCTTCACTTATATCTTTTAGAGCGTGGTCTTATATTTTGTAGAAATAATTAAACTCTCTTGCTTCACATATATATACTTAGGGAGATGATAGGAATTGGTCATTCACATGGTTAGTCATTAAATCCTACATAGAACTTGTAGATGACTGAATATGATATGTTTGATTCCTTGCAATACTTTTGCGATATAAAGATGGTGATATTAGAGTCATGCTAGTGGGTAGTTGTGGATTGTAGAAATACTTGTGTTGAAGTTCTTGATTCCCATAGCATGCACGCATGACGAACCGTTATGTAACGAAGTTGGAGCATGAGGTTTTTATTGATTGTCTTCCTTATGAGTTGCGGTCGGGGATGAGCGATTGTCTTTTCCTAACTATTTATCCCCCTAGGAGCATGCGCGTAGTACTTTGTTTCGATAGCTTCTAAACTTTTGCAATAAGTATGTGAATTCTTTATGATTAATGTTGAGTCCATGGATTATATGCACTCTCACCCTTCCATCATTGCTAGCCTCTTCGGTACCGTGCATTGCCCTTTCTCACCTTGAGAGTCGGTGCAAGCTTTGCCGGTGCATCCAAACCCCGTGATACGATACGCTCTATCACACGTAAGCCTCCTTATATCTTCCTCAAAACAGCCACCATACCTACCTATCATGGCATTTCCATAGCCATTCCGAGATATATTGCCATGCAAGCTCCATCATCATCATATACATGACTTGAGCATTTAGTGTCATATTGCTTTGCATGATCATAAGATACCTAGCATGATGTTTTCATGGCTTGTCTGTTTTTTGATTTCATTGCTACTCTAGATCATCGCACATCCCGGTATACCGCCAGAGGCATTATATAGAGTCATATTTTGTTCTAGTATTGAGTTTTAAGTAAATAAAAGTGTGATGATCATCATTATTAGAGCATTGTCCCATGTGAGGAAAGGATGATGGAAGCTATGATTCCCTCACAAGTTGGGATGACTCTTCGGACTTTACAAAAAAAAGAGGCCAAAGAAGCCCAGAAAAAAAGAGGCCAAAGAAGCCCACCAAAAACACACACAAAAAATGAGAGAAAAGAGAGAAGGGACAATGTTACTATCCTTTTACCACACTTGTGCTTCAGAGTAGCACCATGTTCTTCATATAGAGAGTCTCTTGAGTTATCATTTTCATATACTAGTGGGAATTTTCATTATAGAACTTGGCTTGTATATTCCAACGATGGGATTCCTTAAGTGCCCTAGGTCTTCATGAGCAAGCAAGTTGGACGCACACCCATTTAGTTTCAGTTTGAGGTTTCATACACTTATAGGTCTAGTGCATCTGTTGCATGGCAATCCCTACTCGTCGCATTGACATCAATTGATGGGCATCTCCATAGCCCATTGACTAGCCTTGTTGATGTGAGACTTTCTCCCTTTTTGTCTTCTCCACACAACCTCCACCATCATATTCTATTCGACCTATAGTTTTATATCCATGGCTCAAGCTCATGTATTGCGTGAAAGTTGAAAAGGTTTGAGAACATCAAAAGTATGAAACAATTGCTTGGCTTGTCATCGGGGTTGTGCATGATTTGAATACTTTGTGTGGTGAAGATGGAGCATAGCCAGACCATATGATTTCATAGGGATAACTTTCTTTGGCCATGTTATTTTGAAAAGACATGATTGCTTGATTAGTATGCTTGAAGTATTATTGTCTTAATGACAAATGATAGACTATTGCTTTGAATCACTCATGTCTTAATATTCATGCCATGATTAGATTACATGACCACCATTATGCTAGGTAGCATTCCACTTCAAAAATTATCTTTTTTTATCATTTACCTACTTGAGGACGACCAGGAATTAAGCTTGGGGATGCTAACACGTGTCCGTCGTATCTATAATTTTTTATTGTTCCATGCCAATATTATATAACTTTCATATACTTCTAGCAACTTTTTATACTATTTTTGGGACTAACATATTGATCCAGTGGTCAGTGCTAGTTCCTGTTTGTTGCATGTTTTTTTTGTTTCATAGAAAATCCATATCAAATGGAGTCCAAACGGGATAAAAACTTACGGAGATTTTTCTTGGAATATATGTGATATTTGGGAAGAAGAATCAATGCGTGACGATGCCCAAGGGGGCCACGAGGCAGGGGGGTGTGCCACTGACTCTCGTGGCCACCCCGTAAGGTGTTTGGTGCCCTTCTTTTGCCACAAGAAAGCCAATATCTGGATACAAATTGTGTGAAAATTTCAGCCCAATCGGAGTTACGGATTTCCGGGAATATAAGAAACGTGAAAGGCCAGAATCTGGAACGCAAAAACAGAGAGAGACAGAGAGACATATCCAATCTCGGAGGGGCTCTGGACCCTCCGTAGCCATGGAAGCCATGGACCAGGGGGTAAACCATTCTCCCATATAGGGAGAAGGTCAAGGAAGAAGAAGAAGAAGAAGGGGGGGGGGGCTTCTCCACCACTCCCCCGGTGGCGCCGGAACGCCGCTGGGGCCATCATCGTGTGACGGCGATCTACACCAACACCTCCGTCATCTTCACCAACATCTTCATCACCTTCCCCCATCTATCTACAGTGGTCCACTCTCCCGCAACCCGCTGTACCCTCTACTTGAACATGGTGCTTTACGCTTCAAATTATTATCCAATGATGTGTTGCCATCGTATGATGTCTTAGTAGATTTTCATTGTCCTTTCGGTAATTGGTCAATTGCTATGATTGGTTTAATTTGCTTGTGGTTATGTTGTTGTCCTTTGGTGCCCATCATATGAGCGTGCGCGTGGAGCACACCATAGGGTTAGTTGTATGTTGATAGGACTATGTATTGGAGGGCAAGAGTGACAGAAGCTTCAACCTAGCATAGAAATTGATGCATACGGGATTGAAGGGGGACCAATATATCTTAATGCTGCTAATTGTTCCAATCATAAGTGCATACAATTCCAAGTCAGGGGTAACATGCTAGCAGTAGCCTCTCCCACATAAAACTTGATATCATTCTAGTAAATTAGTCAATTACTTAGGGACAATTTCGCAACTCCTACCACCACTTTTCTACACTCGCTATACTAAATTTATTGCTTCTTTACCTAAAACAGCCCCTAGTTTTTATTTACGTGCTCTTTATATTCCTGCAAACCTATCCCGTTACACCTACAAAGTACTTCTAGTTTTATACTTGTTCTAGGTAAAGCGAACGTCAAGCGTGCGTAGAGTTGTATCAGCGGTCGATAAAACTTGAGGGAATATTTGTTCTACCTTTAGCTCCTCATTGGATTAGACACACTTACTTATCGAAAGAGGCTACAATTGATCCCCTATACTTGTGGGTTATCAAGCACTTTCTTGCTTGAGGGCCATGTTATAGAATTGATCAAACTTAGTAAGCTCAACAAGAACGAGAGCTAACTGCAGATCTTCTTTGAGGCCACCCCCAAAGTGATAGATGATGCTCTTTTCATCAGGAACATCCTACCTTGCAAAGCGAGCAAGTTTCGGAAACTGGATGTTGTATTGGTACATGGACATGCTTCCTTGCTTGAGATTGTGGAACTCCACACGCTTTCTCTCAGCAACACTTGTTGGAATATGATGAGCTTTGAAGTCTCGTCAGAAATCATCCCAGGTAATCACTCGAGCATCTCTGGAATCTTGGTATTGTTGATACCAATCGACTGCTCGGTCCTTGAGCGGAAAAGAAGCGAACTTCACATAGTCCTCAGGCCTGACATTGAGACATTCAAAATGCTTGTTGACGTCCACGAGCCAATCATCGATGTTTGTGGCCTCGGCACAGTAGCTGAAAGACTTTGGCTGATTTGCAAGGAACTGGTTGAGGGTAGCAAACTGATGCAGATTGTTGAAATTCCCTTAGCCTTGATTTCCTTGGTTGCCTTGGCCTTGGTTGCGCTCTTGCAAGAGTTGCAAAAGCATACGGACTTTGGCATTGTTGGCTGCCATGACAGCTTGCCATGCCTCCGGAGGTGGAGATGGAGGTGGAGGGTTCGCCTGACTCCCATCATTGCGTTCCGGATTCAGACGCGTTGGAGGAGCCATCCTGAAGAGGGTGACATCCATTAGAATCTTGATAGACAAATAAACAAGCTGAATGAAATCCAAAGTTAACATCACACGCCCATTAAGGTGAGAAGCCACTTAGATAAAGGTAGATGAATGAAACAACAAGGTACGACTGGAACAAATAAGTGGCAAGGATTATCCAATCACAAACCAAATCTCAGCGAGAAGAAAAGCTAGAGCTACTTGAATTCCCACCTATAAACACCCGAAAGTTTCTGGTTATGCAATTCTGTGTTGGGGATATAGCGAGGCACAATATATATCACACAACTAACAAGCCCCACACTCCAACTGTATCCATCCGTCAACACATAACCAAGAAAACTCTGGAAATCGTGTAGCTCAACCTTTAAAAAGCATCTGTTATACGAGTTATACGAGTTATGGCAATATGAATTCAGCTTCTGGCGCGATTGGCATTCACCAGTCTCTGACCAATTGAGAGGAGTACGACACTTTCTGCCATATAGAATTTCGAATGGGGCCTTGCCCAAACTGGCTAGGAAACTGTTGTTGTAGGAGAATTTGGCTTAAGGGAGACAATCTTCCCACTTCACACCGAAAGAGATGACACAAGCCCTGAGCATATCCTCAAGGAATTGGTTGACTCGCTCGACTTGGCCACTTGTTTGAGGATGGAAAGCCATGCTGAAGAAAATGTTGGTGTCCACGGCTGTTTGAAAGGTGTCCCAGAACTTAGAACTGAAAATGCTTCCGCGGTCTGAAGAGATCAATTGTGGAATACCGTGCAAGGAGAAAATTCTGGAGGTGTATGTCTCTGTCAACTGAGCTGCTGTGATAGATTCTTTGATTGGAAGGAAATGATCCACTTTTGTGAGCCTGTCAGTGACAACAAAGATAGCATCATTCCCACGCTTGGACTTAGGATATCTAGTAACAAAGTCCATTTCGATATGATCAAACTTCCATTCTGGAATAGCAAGTGGTTGGAGGAGACGAGCTGGTCGTTGGTGTTCTGCTTTCACCCTTCGGCAGACATCATATTCATTCACGAATTGAGCAATCTCTCGCTTCATTCGAGTCCAGCAATACGACTGCTTGAGGTCATGGTACATCTTCGAACTTCCTGGATGAAAGGACAGAAGAGAATTGTGCACTTCATTCATTATGACCTTCCTTAGATCACCATTAGGAACCACAATCCGGTCCTCGAAGAATAAAGTGTCTATGTCATGAATGCGATAGCACTTGTATTTGGGTAAGCCCTTGGCAATACCGCGTTTCACCTTATTCACCATGGTATCAAGGACTTGTGCCTCACGAATTTGATCTTCCGAAGTAGGAGTGACCTGAAGGTTGGCAAGAAAACCTTGAGGAACAACTTGGAGATTGAGCTTGCGGAAAGCTTCACAAAGATCCGGTTGGAAAGGCTTGAGGATGAAGATGTTGCAGTAAGCCTTCCTGCTCAAAGCATCTGCAATTACATTGGCCTTTCCTGGAGTATATTCAATACTTGGATTGTACTCTTGAATCATTTCAACCCAACGAGTTTGCCTGAGGTTGAGGTTGGGTTGAGTGAAGATATACTTAAGGCTCTTGTGATCTGTGAAAATGTCCACTTTCCTTCCAACAAGAGATGTCTCCATGTTATTAATGCATGGAAACCTGCCGCCAAGTCAAGATCATGTGTGGGGTAGTTCATTTCATTTGGCTTCAACTGACGAGAGGTATAAGCCACAACTTTCTTCTCTTACATTAACACAGCGCCGAGACGTTGCAACGAGGCCTCACAGAAAACTTTGAATGGCATGGATTCATCAGGAGGAGTCAAGACAGGAGCTAAGACAAGCTTCTCTTTGAGAGTGTTGAAAGCAACGTCACACTCAGGAGTCCAGTCATACTTGACATGCTTTTGGAGGAGGTTGGAAAGGGTCTTTGCAATCTTAGAGGAATTCTCAATGAATCTTCAGCAATAGCTTGCAAAACCAAGAAAACTACGGAGCTACTTGACATTCCGAGGAGGTTCCCAGTTCACAATTGCAGCAACCTTCTCGGGATTAATAAGAATGCCCTTGGCGGAGATGATGTGACCAAGGTAAAGAACTTCATCAAGCCAAAACTCAGATTTGGAAAACTTCGCATAGAATTGATACTCTTTGAGCTTGTCGAGCACCAATCTCAAATGCTTGGCATGATCCTTCTTATTCTTGGAGAAGACCAAGATATCATCGAGATACACCAGGACGAATTCATTTGTGTAGGGGTTGAAGATGAAGTTCATCATGCAAGAGAATGTTGGAGGAGCATTGACAAGGCCGAAAGACATGACAGTATATTCATAAGAACCAAAACTTGTCTGAATGCTGTCTTAGGAATATCTTGTTCACGAATGCGAATCTAATGATAACCCATACGGAGGTCAAGCTTCGAGAATACTGTAGCACCTTTAAGTTGCTCGAATAGCTCATTGATGTTGGGAAGTGGATACTTGTTCTTAATTGTCTTCTTGGTCAATGGACGGTAATCGACACAAAGTTGGTCCATGCCATCATTCATCTGGACAAAAAGAACACCACAACCCCACGGAGATGAACTCGGTCTGATTAAACCCAGAAGCTCTTGTTCATCGAGCTGTTTTTTCAATTCGTTCAGCTCCTTTGGTCCAAGCTTAGAAGGACGTTTGCAAACGGGTTTAGTACCAGGCTCAAGATGATAACGAATTCAACTGGCTGGTGAGGAGGCATTCCTGGAAGTTCTTCTAGAAAGACGTCTTGGTATTCAAAAATGACTGGAATCTGAGAAATTGGGTCTAGCTCACCATTCTCATTGAGAGAAAACAATTGAATGGTCTCGTCATGAGCGGCATAGATGATCACATCCTCAGAAGAGTGTGTGAATTGAATCTCCCTGGCAGCACAATCAAATTGATCCTTGTGCTTAGAAAGACAGTCCATGCCGAGAATTAGATCAATATCCGAGTCTCCAAGAACAATTGGAGAAGATAGAAATTTATAGTTGCCCATCTTGATGGTAACATCAGGAGCTATCAAACTAGAGCTCAATCGTTTACCCGGAGAAATGACATCCATGGGTTTACCCAAATGTGAAGAAGTGAATTCATGCTTGGCAAAAAATGGTCTTGACATGAAACAATACGATGCACCAGAATTAAATAGGACTTTTGCAGGAATATCATTAACTGGAAGATTACCCATGATCACTTCTGAAGAGTCCTCTGCTTGAGCTGCATTCAACATGTTCACCTTAGCATGCTTGGGATTATTCTTGACCACTGCATTGCTAGATGATCTCACAGGAGGAGGAGGTGGAAGGCGCCTTTGGTTGAAGCACTTGTTTGCATAGTGACCTTTCTGTTGACACTTGTTGCAAGTCACCTCTGAGAGTGGACGATGATAAGGAGCACTTGACCTCGGAGCTTGAGACTGAGACTTGTTCTGATAGTGTGGGTTGGGGGGGGGGGAAGATCCATGGCCACCTTTGTTCTTCTGCTGGTAGGGCTGATGAAACGGAGGAGGAGGAAGCCAGCACTTCTGTTGCTTAGCCGCCACTTGTGAGGAAGAAGAAGACTGAACTACATCCCTGATTCTCTTCTTTGATGCCTCACACTTGAGCTGAGCACCTTCTTGCTTGAGGGCCATGTTATAGAATTGATCAAACTTAGTAGGATCAACAAGAACGAGAGCTAGATGCAGATCTTCTTTTAGGCCACCTCTGAAGTGATAGATCATGCTCTTTTCATCAGGAACATCCTGCCTTGCGAAGTGAGCAAGCTTCCGAAACTGGATTTTGTATTGCTACACAGACATGCTTCCTTGCTTGAGATTGCAGAACTCCTCACGCTTGCTCTCAGCGACACTTGTTGGAATATGATGAGCTTTGAAGTCTCGGCAGAAATCATCCCACGTAATCACTCGACCTCCTCTGGAATCTTTGTAATGTTGATACCAATCGGCTGATCGGTCCTTGAGCTGAAAAGAATCGAACTTGACATAGTCCTTAGGCCTGACATTGCTACATTCAAAAAGCTTGTTGATGTCCACGAGCCAATCAGCGACGTCCATGGCCTCGGCACAGTAGCTGAAAGACTTTGGCTGATTTGCAAGGAACTGGTTGAGGGTAGCAAACTGAGGCAGATTGTTGAAATTCTCTTGGCCTTGATTTCCTTGGCCTTGGTTGCGCTCTTTCAAGAGTTGCAAAAGCATATGGGCATTGGCATTGGTGGCTTGCCATGCCTCTGGAGGCGGAGTTGGAGGGTTCGCCTTACTCCCATTATTGCATTCCAGATTCAGATGCGTTGGGGGAGCCATCCTGTAGAGGGTGACATACGTTAGAATCTTGATAGACAGATAGACAAGCTGAATCAATGGATAGAAATTGCAACATATAGTCTTCACAAAAAACATTCGAGCAAGGATGAACGAATGAAATCCAAAGTTAGCATCACACGTCCATTAAGGTGAGAAGCCACTTAGATAAAGGTAGATGAATGAAACAACAAGGTACGACTGGAACAAATAAGTGGTAAGGATTACCCAATCACAAACCAAATATCTGCGAGAAGAAAAGGTAGAGCTACTTGAATTCCCACCTATAAACTCCCGAAACTTTCTAGTTATGCAATCTGGTGTTGGGGATATAGGGAGGCACAATATATGTCACACAACTAACAAGCCCTACGCTCCAATTGTATCCATCCGTCAACACATAACAAAGAAAACTCCGAAAATCATGTACCTCAACCTTCAAAAATCATCCATTATATGAAGTATGGCAATACTCCTGAACTCTTGCCCCAGTACTAGGTGGTGTCGAGGTTATCTCACCAACAACTGCAGATTTTTGATGTCGGCGAACTCAGGTATTCCAGAACTACAACGATAAAATTGTGATGAGAACACCTCAAAGCTCAACTCCACGGGACACTGCCACAACCCCTAAATGTCAGAAGGCACCATGAACAATGTTCTTATCAGAAGAATATCAGAACGAGTCCAAGATACCCGTGAGATCCTAAATTTTTTTCATGATATTTGGGGAGAGAAAAGTCAAAACATCTATGCCAGGAGGCCCCACCAAAGAGACCAATGGACTGAGGCGTAAAAAGAATCCTACTCTCCGATATATATAATCCTAAGACTCAAAACATTTTTGTTCTAGACTCAGCAACGTCAGCGATTCGATCAAGCAGGGGGCTCCTAAGTTGGGGATGGCTCTGATTACCAACTTGTAACACCCACGTTGCGGCTATAGCTCCCACGTGACGAGGCACGACTTAGAGGCATAACCGCATAGTGGTTTGTTGCAAGAAGGGTCATCTTCACAAACATCCCATGTAATGAACAAGAAAGGGATAAATAGAGTTGGCTTACACTCGCCATGTCACACAATACATAAATATGTCATACATCATCAGAATACACTCATAGTCTGACTATGGACAACCAAATGAAAAGGAAGATAAACCCAACTGCTAGATCCTCGATCGTCCCAACTGGGCTCCACTACTAATCATCAGGAAACGAAACCTAGTAACGACCATGGTCCCCGTCGAACTCTCACTTGAGTTCGGTAGCATCACCTGCACTGGTATCATCGGCACCTGCAACTGTTTTAGAAGTATCCGTGAGTCACGAGGACTCAGCAATCTCACACCCGCTAGATCAAGACTATTTAAGCTTATGGGTAGGATAGGGTAATGAGGTGGAGTTGCAGCAAGCGCTAAGCAAATATGGTGGCTAACATACGCAAAAAAGAGTAAGATGAGAAGCTACGCAATGGTCGTGAAGCTACAAGTGATCAAGAAGTGATCCTGAAACTACTTACGTTCAAACATAACCCAAAAGCGTGTTCACTTCCCGGACTCCGCCGAAACGACACCATCATGGCCACACACGCGGTTGATTCATTTTAATTAAGTCAAGTATCAAGTTCTCTACAAACAGGATATTAACAAATTCCCATCTGCCACATAACCGCGGGCACGGCTCTTGAAAGTTTATACCCTGCAGAGGTGTCCCAACTTAGCCCATCACAAGCTCTCAAGATCTAGGAAGCATATTCCTTCTCCCGGAAAGACCCAATCAGTCTCAGAATCCCGGTTACAAGACATTTCGACAATGGTAAAGCAAGACCAACAAGACCGCCCGACTGTGCCGACAAATGCCGATAGGAGCTACACATGTCTCGTTCTCAGGGCACACCGGATAGGTCAAGCTATGAGTAAAACCAACCCCCAAGTTTCCCTGAGGTGCCCCCGCGGGCTGCCCATTCGGACCAACACTCAAAGGAGCACTGGCCCGAGGGGTTAAAATAAAGATGACCCTCGGGTCTGCAGAACCCAAGGGAAAAGTTATAGGTTGTTAGGCAAATATAAAACCAAGGTTGGGCCTTGCTGGAGGAGTTCTATTCAAAGCAAACTGTCAAGGTGGCCCCATAACCCCAACCGCGTAAGGAACACAAAATCAAGGAACATAACACCGGTATGATGGAAACTAAGGCGGCAAGAGTGGAACAAAACACTGAGGAAAAGGCCAAGCCGTCCACCCTTTTCCAAGTATATAGATGCATTCATTTAAAATAAGAGATATATTGATATCCCAACATAACCATGTTCCAACATGGAACAACCTGCAAGGCACCTACAACTAGCAACGTTAACAGAGGCACAGAGCAAAAGTGGTAACTTAGCCAAACAACAGTTTGATAGAAGGTGGGTTAGACCTTTGACATAGCAATATGGGAGGCATGATAAACAAGTGGTAGGTAGCGCGGCATAGCGATAGAATGAACAACTAGCATGCAAAGATAGAAGTGATATCGAGGGTGATGGTCATCTTGCCTGCAAAGTTCTCTGAGTTGTCGAAAGGTTGCTCCTAGTTAGCGTACTCAACAAGTTCCTCGTTCACATACTCGTCTCCCGGCTCCACCCAAAGCAAGAACACAAGCAACGGAACACAAGCAATGCACAAGCAACATGATGCAAGACATGGCATGGAATGCAACATATGATGTGCAATGCATATGGGTACACCAAAAGGAAAAGAATGACCAAGGCATCAACTTGTCAAAACAAGTATGATGTTGGAAAGATGAGGTGATTTCGGGCGAAATTGATATAAGGATCACCGGAAACAGATGCACAGTTTGCAAAAGACAAGCAAAACAATAATTACACAAATATGCAATTAACAACATCATAGTACTTAGAATGCAACAAGAAACTATGCTACAACACTCCAAAAAGACAACAAAGCATATGACAATAAAGTACACATGAAGCTCTAAAAATCATGAACACTGAGCTCCTGCTGGTTCTCACTAGAACAAGCTCAAAATAGCATGGAAAAAATGCAAATGATATCAACTTCACAGACTTAGAGAAAATACTAAACATGACGAAACTACATCCTATAGGAACATATCATGGCAAACAAAGGCATGGCATGCTAGGACTAAACACATATAACAAAAATCCCTTACTGAACTTTAACCAAAGATGAACAGAAAATGATGTGGAACCCATGCAAAAATGGCAGGTTATATTATCAGTTTCAGACTGGGAAGAAAAATAGAGCATGGCAGGAACAGATTCATGATAGAAAATTTGCAAGCTCAATTCACTTACCACAAGGCATTACATGGAATAAAAAGGTAACCAACAGTAAGTAGACATGTTCAAGAAGCTAAGCATGGCAAGAGAAAGTTCATAGGTTACATGCATCACTAGCAACACCGATGGCAAAGTTGAATCTCATGTTAACCATCTGCCAGGAACAATATTTAGCAAAAGTAGAGCAAGGAAATGACATGCTAGAGTGCTCCATAATTACAACCAGAGGCATGAGTGGATATCGCAATACCACACATTCAAAACATGCTTATTGAACCATCTCAAAATATGCATGGATCTCATGGTAGCAACAAGTTTACATGGCATCAAAATGTCACAGGAAAAGGACTTGGGAAAATCTCTAAGTGTTTGAAAACAACAACATTATGAAGCCTACATTGCATGCTTGTGCTAGTCACCACATAGATCACAAAAATACAAGACTTGCACCTCTGTAAATACGGCATGATGGAGCTCATAAAACATGAGGTGCAGACGACGGCGCAGGGGCGGTGCGGCGACCGGTGATGAGGTGGCAGCGGAGGAGCACGGCGGCGCAGGGAGGCGGCAGAGCACGCGTCGGCCATAGTAGGCACTGGGCGGCGGAGGTCAGCAGTGAGAGGGGCGCAGTGGCGGAGGCGGTGGCCGGATGCGCTAGGGCACGGGGGAGGACGGGCGGCACGCGCAGGCCGGCCTGGGCCCCTCGGGCCGCGGCGGCGGGAGGTGGCGGTGGGCCACGTGGCGCCCTCTGGTTGGCTACGGGCGGCGGTGCGGTTTTGTCCAGTGAGGGTCGGACGTGTCCGGCGGCGGAGGGGAGCGGGGCTAGGGTTTCATCTGCGAAAATTTCGGGGGATAGGCCATATATATAGGTAGAGGGAGCTAGGAGAGTCCAAGTGAGGTGCAGTTTTCGCCCACACGATCGTGATCCAATGACGGAGAGCATGGAGGTGGTTTAGATGGGCTAGTGGGCTGTTTTGGAGGGGTGTTGGGCTGCAACAAAGTGGGGCTTTTATGGTTACCCAGTTAAACGTTGGGGCACCAAACGACCTCCAAATGGAACGAAATTTGACAGGCAGCCTACTGGTGAAGTACCAAGGTCACTCCACAAATCTCGACCCATTCTGAGAACGTTATTCTCCCGCTCATGAAACACGATTATAGGTGTGCAACGGGTGCATGTGGGAGTGTCGGATCGTGAAACGGACAATGGGGAAAATGACCGGATGCGTGAGACGAACACGAATGCAAATGAGATGCACATGATGACATGAGATGAAATGCATGACATGAACAAAACACAAGGCAAAAGACAAAACCCAGCCACGAAGGGAATATCATATCACATAGTAGGAAATGGCAACAATTGGATTTGCAAATAAGGAAACTTACATCTGGGGCATTACAGAAGGGTACTTGGTGAAATCACGTAGTCGTACACGGGTTGTAGAGGTACTTGACGCATCCCAGATGTGTAGACATACCCACACGTAGATGAACTTGACGGGTCCCGTGAGTAGTCGTACTAAGTGAATCCGCGTGGTTGTACATATCTTTATGATGTAGCCGAACTTGGTGAAAAACCCATTGAGACGGTAGACGTGCACGGTCGGCTTGATGGAACTTGGGGAAACCAAAACCTTTGGTGTTGGCGTATAGTGGCAGTAGTGCAGGAAGGAGAGGGCATGGCCGATGGGAGCAGCAACGAGCTCAGTAGGGCTCAGGCGCCGACAGGAGAAGCGAGAGGCAGCGGCGTCAGGGAACGGTAGAAGGACGGAGCAGCTCCGGCGAGCAGGGGACGGTCGGCGGTCGGGACGAATAGATCAGCCCCTCTCCTGACCAGATCAGGCGATAGCTACGGCTAGGTGGCATGGGGTCGAGGGCGACGGGGACGAGGTCGGCTGCTCCGGCGCTTTCGAGGTGGCAGCGGGGCTCGGGCTCCTAGCGTCACCAATGAGCGGGAGGAGGAGCGGCGGCGAGGCGGAGGTGCGGCTGCTTGCTGGTTGTGGGGAGCTCCAATAACGACGATCTGTAGGACGCCGACCTTGGTGCGCCGGTGCTCGAGGCGAGGAGCAGGAGACGACGCAGACGAAGTCGTGGGGGCGCGGGGACCTGCTCCGTTGAGGCAAAAGGAGGCCAGGGTAGGAGCGGCGTGGGTTGTGGTCGCCGGCGGCGACCGAACGCGGCGGCGGGATGGCGAGGTGGTAGCGGGGGCTCCAGGCGGCACGAAGGGGGAGAGGCACGATGACGGCAGTTTCGGGCCAGATCGAGGAGGAGGGAGGCGAGCGAGGTGACGAGGAGGCAGAGGGGATCGAGCAGAGGTCTCCCCTGCGACTAGGGTTAGATAGGCACCGGCTGGGCGTTGGGACATCTTCGTGGATGGGGGAAAAAGGCCAGGAGGAGTTGGGCTTCGGGAGGGTTGGTGGGCCTAGGAGGTCGGCCCAGCGGAGAGGGAGGCTGCTGGGCTCGCCACCCCCCTCTCTCTCTCCCAATAACAGTAAAAAACAAAGGAAAGGAGAAGAAAAGGAAGGGGTTAGGGGTAGAATTTGGCATGAGGTTAATTTTCCTGGACCCATAAAAATATGAGGAATTAAAAAAATGGCAAGAGGAGTTTTAGAGAAAATAAATTCGCACATGTTGAATTTAATTGAACAGGTTTGCATTTTAAAGCCCATTCGAATGGACTCAAAATGGGCTGAGATTTGAGGAGATGCTCCCACACATTAGATGTGATTTTTTGGCAGATTTGCAATATTTATGGAGAAGTAAAATTGCAACTCAATTTTAATAAAAGGTCGAAAAGAAAGGATAGGAAGTTGAGTCAGATAAAAGAAAAGTTGAAGAATAATGCAAATGTGTTATGTGTGATTCCAAGTTAATGTAATATTTATTATAGCCCCCTAATATATTGGGAGGATATGTTTTAAAGAGAATTTCACCATGTGAATTTCCCTCGATTTAAATGGATCGAAGACCCATACAATTTATTTAGTTGAGTTTTTTAAAAAGGGGCGCAAGATGACATGATGCAATGCAAATGATGCAATGATGAATTCAACAAACAAAACAAATCACACGACGAATCTCGGAATCCATGGAAGGCATCTGGAGCGCTGGTCTCGGGTCGTCACACCATGATACCCCTCTCTTGTTCTGTCACAACCCTAGATCTTTGTTGCAATTAGTTGCATTAAGTGAGCATCATGCATCATGTCTAAATTCCTAGAATTTGAATTGAGGGAATTCTAAAGCCTCAAAAATTAAATCAAGGGCAAAGAACCCTAAAAAGTGCATTCAATGAACCCAAAATGCCTTCATTAATGTTTGGCATTTTGGCAAGGTATTTGATCCAAACCAAAAATATTGAATATTTTTAAGGATTTATTTTTGGGAATTTGAATTTAAATCAATAACTATTTGAATTTGAATTATATTCATACAACTAGAATATATTTTCAAATACCTCAGATATGTTTTATGAGCATTTGGAAATGTCCATAAAAGCTACATAAAAATATTCAGGGAGTTTGGTATTTGGTTTGAAGTTCACTTGAATTTTAAAACAGTGGCAAAAGATATTAATAAAAAAACACAAAACAGAAAACAAACAAGAAAGAAATAGGGAATAGAAACTCACCTGACTTACCTGTTGCCGGCCCAGCCCACCAGCGCCTCTAGGTTGTCTTCAAACTCAGGCAGCTGCATGGCAGCAGCACAGCAACCGCGACCACCTCCTGCTACCAGCGACAGTGGCCTCCCCCGAGTCTATATGGATGCCAGGAGATGCCCCTGATCCTCCTCGACCTCTCCCCTCTTCTGCAGCACTCTCTCCCTCCCTCTAGCATTCGATTTCGTGGCCACCGAGAAAAACCGTCGGTCGCCGCAGCCCGCAGGCATAGCAACCGCCGTTGCCTGCCCTCCCCGACGTGTTGCAGGGGTTCGCCGTGAACTGTTCTTCCTCACGGCCGAACCAGGCGACCCGGGACGCACTGTAGACTCGACCCCGACCTCTTCTTCAACCTCTGACGGCCGAGATCGCCGTCTCCAGATCCTCACCTCCAGCGCTTCCCCGAGCCCGCTGATCTTCCCTGCAGCACCGTTGTGAGCTTACCTTCGTTTCCCCCTCCTCCCTGCGCCGATTACATCGCCTAGCCGCTGATCCCACCTCGGCCGAAGCTCGCCACCGCCGTGCCTCTTCGGCCCCATGGCTAAAGCTCACGAGCATTGCTTGCAAGTGCACCATTGTGTTCAGCGCCTCCACAGGAGACGAACATGACCACCCTAGCAGGTTTCCGGTGAGGTACGAACTCCGACCACCGTGCAAACGGATGCCGCCGTCGATTCAGGCCATCTCCGGTGATACCGGTTGTTCCATCAGATGCGTGAGAACGACAGCTAACCGTAGCCACAAACCACGCGTAGAATGGTGCCCTATAGCGAGCGCACGGTGAACCTCCACCGTCGGCTGTGGTCGTAGTCGGTTAACCTCCGGCGATGATGATGTGGCATCGTCATTAGGGCTTAATCGCGTATAATGTAATCACACCATCCGCTGACTTCTGGGCCCCACCAGCTAAATAACCTCGGGTTATTTTCTGATTAGATTTAGTTAAACCAGGCGGGACCCACGCGTCAGAGTTGACTACGCTTACATGGTCGTTGACCGGACCCACTTGTCTGTGAGCCTAGCCATCACTATGAGACTGACAAGTGGGACCCACTGGTCAGGTTTGACCTGGGCCTGGCGTGTTGACCTGCTGATGTCACACTGATGTCATGCCGACACAATAAGCTATTTTCTGGATTACTTCTGTTTAGGATATTCTAGAAAATTAGCAAAACTTCTAAAAATCATAGAAATTCAACCATAACTCCAAATGAAATAATTTATATATGAAAAATGATCAAAAAAATCCAAAGAATATGTTTATGGCATTTCCATGCATGGTAGGAGAACTTATGGCTAATGTCTAGGACAAATCAAATGTTCGGCATTTAAATAAAAAAATATGGAGTTTGAATTTGAACCTTGGTTCAAACCAACTTCGTTTAATCTGGTTGCTAGATGCATTAGCTCAAATCACATCATATTGCCATGTCATGATCATGCATCATATTGTCGCATTGCATTGATTGTGTTCTTTCTCTGTTGTCAGTGTTTGTTCCCCCTCAGTAGACGTGGTTCCGACGATGAGTTCGATGACACCGATGAAGGGCTATACTATCTTCACAAGTGCCAGGCAAGCAAAATCCCCTTGTTCATTCCGATACAATCCCAGTCTCTCGCTCCTGCTCTCTTTTACTGCATTAGGACAACAAAGATTCAACTGTTACATGCTGCGGTAGTTGAACCCCTTTTCCTTTGCATGACCTGTCATTGCCACAGTAAATAGATGAAACCCACTAGCATGAGTAGGAGTTGTTTGAGCCCTGATGTGCCTACTCATTCATGCTTGTTTGTCATGCCTGCTACTGCTTAGAGTTGAGTCAGGTCCGATTCATCGGGGATGAATTGGAATGGTGATGAACATGTCCTACTGTGTGTGAGCAAAGCGTGTGAACACTATTTGGTAAAGGTAGCGGTGTGAGGCCATGTAGGAGTACATGGTGGGCTGTCTCATTGAAGTTGTCCTCCGGAACTAAGTTCCGTGTTTGTGATCCATGAACAGCTACTACCACTCATTGGGATCCTCAATTGACCCTCTCCACTTATTAGCCGCCCTTGTCCTCTGTCCAGGAGTTGCAAGTAGTTTCTGCTATTTGTAGTTGCTGGAGGTTGTGCACAGTGCTGACCCAAGGGGTGGGCTGTGATGCGGTAGCCACATGGCTGGGTATGCCGGGCGCCCATTTGCTGTCGCGGAACCCTGCACACATCGTTTGGGGCCATATGTGGAAACCTCGGCCGAACTCCCTGCGGATGGAACCTGAATAGGCGATAAACCTGGACTATGGACTTGTGTGGTTAGTTAGGTCGTGGCCGACACCCTCGCCAGGCTTCCGATTGAAGGTTGCCGAGATACATGACGTGTACATGGAGGTAAGTGGCGAGAGTGTGTGTGAAGAAGTACACCCCTGCAGGGTTAACATCATCTATTCGAATAGCCACGTCCACGGTAAATGTCCTCTGGGTTGCCTGTACAGTTCATAGAAAAGTGAAAGTGGATACTCTAAAATGCACAAGATAAGCGTGATTGGTATGGATGGCGTTCTCGTAGGGAGACGGGAGCGGATCCATAGTGGTGTATTGATTAGTGAATCTGTGGACTCGTGTGCGCCACCTCAAAAGAGTTACTTGCAGTAGTAGTTCAGGTTAGCCACTGAGTCAAAGCTGGCTTGCTGTAGTTAAACCCCACCATCCCTTTGTTGATACTGACGCATATGTAGTTAGTTCTGATGTAAGTCTTGCTAGGTACATTTGTACTTACGTTTTCTTAATTTATGCTTTGTAGAGAGACTCCAGTCTCGCTACTGCTTGTTGCTCCGCATGTGCTTGTTGCTCGCATGCTCTGTATGTCGGGTCATGAGACCCATGTTTGTAATACTTGGCTCCTCGGAGTCTAATGAATAAATACTTTGAGTTGTAGAGTTTTGTTGTGATGCCATGTTGTATTTAGACATATCGAGCATATTGTGTGTATGATTGAAATGCTTGGTTTGTGTGGGATCCGACAACCTAGTTGTCTATCCTTGGTAGCCTCTCTTATGGGGAAATGTAGTCTAGTGCTTCCACTGGGCCATGGTAGTCTGCTACAGCCCGGCTTACCGGAGTCCTATTAGCCCAATTGCTACTGCTCTAGAACACTTAGACTGGCCGGCATGTGTCCTTCTTCGATCCTGTGTTTGTCCCTTAGGGGAAATGTCACGCGGTGTCTTTCGGAGTCCTGTTAGCCTACTACAACCTGAATTCATGCTCTGATGACCGACATGTTTGTTGCTGGGTTATGTATGCATGTCCCTGTAAGTTAGTGCCACTTTGTGTTCACGACTAGTCATGTCGGCCTGGGTTCTCTATCATATGGATGCTAGCGACACTATCATATACGTGAGCCAAAAGGTGCAAACGGTCCCGGGCCAGGTAAGGTGGCACCCATGGGGATACCGTGCGTGAGGCCGCAGAGTGATATGATGTGTTACATGCTAGATCAATGTGGCTTAGGATCGGGGTCCTGACAGCTTTGGTATCAGAGCCTGACTGCCTGTAGGATTACCAAGACAAACTGGTTGAAGTTGAGTCTAGAAATGGTTTAGTTATATAAGGGAATTGATATCGGAAGGGAACGTAAGGCTCTTTTTACTCCTTTACCTTATGCCCTTATGATCCAAGTCATCTTATCTTTCCTACGGGGTTAAGGAACTAGGCTTTCTATTCTTTCTATCAGGATCATGTGTTACTAATCCATAGACTTATAGGATTGATGGTTTCAAGCCTCAGTTCAATTTCTACTACTTCCTTGTGTTGATAGTTGGTCTGGAACCTTGATTTTGTGATTCTATGTGATTATGCCACCAATTTGCAGGATGTCTCAAATCCTTTTTGAGTGTTTACAGCCGTTATGTTGTCCGAGTCATCCCAGGTTTCTAAATAGTCTAATGCATTTGCAAATCCCTTCTTTTCATTCTCGATGTTCCTTTGGGCCAGATTAACCACACTAATCGTCGAGTTGAGGTACTCCATTGCCTCGGCGTATATGTTAAAGCTATTATTATGGCCCTAGGCATCCTAGAGAACCACCCACTAATCTAGCAATGCTTGATATCCCCAGTGTGATAATTCTGGCCACCATTCTCGAAAGCATCTCGTGATGTTATTTAATTAGTAGGCATTCCATTTCTCGGTTCCTGAACTCGAGATTCACCCTACTTCATGTTGGTAGTGTTTGCTAGTTCCTTTAGGATATTAGTAACCTTTGCGATAGTCCTCGAGGTGCGCGATATTTCCTTCTTCCAAATACCAGAACTGCATATGGCAGAAGTTCTCTTGAACCAAAGGATCACAACCAGGGCGCTCCTAATGAGTTCTCCATTCTACAATGTGAATCTGCCAGTGCTTCCTTTTCTGCATGGGTTATCCGGAAGAAACATGTTGAACTTGGTTCGACATACTAGTTTATGCATCCACAACTCAGAAAGTTATATGTTCCTTTGAGTTGTCCCTCTTTAGTTGTTATCCGACCTTCGTCTATCAATTGATAGTCAGGAGTAGATGTGCATTCATGTTCATCGTTGCCTTTTACTCTTGAGGTCCATCGAGCCATTCCATTACGGAATGACTAGGAGAAACAAACTCCAGCACCTCATCCATATCTTGGATTGGGTCAAAGCAGTTGTGCTCCATAGATAAAAATGCCAGTCCAACTTTTGTTCTGTTCTACTTGGAGTATTACCATCTTATGTCAAGAATATCATGGGAATTGCACACCATCTTATGAATTCTTGAGATAGTGATACCTCTCGCCATCATTGTTTATTCCTCGGTCCCCGTGTTATTATAACCGGAACACCGACATGTGAACCGTGATGTGTCGAATCAATACTCCTAGCAAACCTGTTGCTTGGTAGTTAATGGACATTACTCTCATTCTTACCGTGTTGGATATTGAATTACCATTCTAAGATTGTTCTTGCTACCTAGTCCATATTTCCTAGTGCACTCTTCGATCAATGAGTTAGGATTGTACTAATCTCTCCCTCTTTTGATCATATCGTCTTGCTCTGAAGAGCAAGATTGTTCTCGAGCTTAGTAACATATCTGTGGATTGTGATTTTCTGATTATCTTCTAGGAAGGATCACCAGGTTGTTTCCTGACCGTTATGTTGAGCCCGTGATCAGGTTGGTTTTCTTGTAAATCACCCCTTCTCCAAGAATCTATGTTGGATACCCCTAAGCTAGTTGGTCAAGCTAAACAACAACTTTGAGAGTTGGAAGATAAAGCTTTTCCTTACTTAGTTCATTCTAAAGGGATATCTTCTGAGTGTGTGTGTTGAAGAAAGATGATATCTTCATCGATTGGCCCTCGTGATCAGTTATTGGGTCTATTGTCTTGTCCAAACTTTGATTTGAGTGTGGGCTATCCTCAAATCAAATCAGAACCAACGATGTTCGTAATGTCGTCTTACTCGTAGTTTTCCCTAGAGCATACTCCGTTATATCTTTTGTTTTGACCAATGCTATCGCCTTGTTCACATAGTTGTGGGATTCCATCTTCATGGGAATCTTGATGACTTGTTGTTGAGCCCATCAGCAGCATTTTATCTCCTTCATGATTCATGTTCAACATCAAGCTAGTGTTGGAAACTTCTATAAGCATTATCTTCATGTCCCGTTCATGAAGCATATGTTCGGATGAAAGAAGTGACTTCCTCTAACACATGTGCATTTGATGCAAGTTGCCGCTGTGAATTTGAGAAAGTCAATGTTGCTTCCTATGGAATCATCCCAAGTCAGTCATGCATGTGCGAAGTATACATTGGTTTGTGAGATTAGCTACCTCCATTCCACATGTATTTCCTAGAAAGCCAAGTCACTGATTGATTTGTTCAAGGATAATAAGTTCTAAGTGCTAGTCTTGAAGGTACCAGACGGATTTGTACAAGACTCTGTTGTCCTCGATGATGGTTCCCCACCTAAACTCGATAGTGTTTTATTATAAGACTACTACGTGGTCATGCTTGTTTGGGACAACATGTTCACATATGTGTAGCAGAACCAGCTCATGTTTTGGAGCTTGCTATCGTAGTTCATTCCCCGAGAATCTCGCAACATCATCTCGTCAAATTGTGTTGCAAACCTTCCTTTTTCTTTCTAGACTTAATGAGTCTGGAATGTTCTGACCCCAACCAGATCTGAATCTCAGGAAGATAGGATGGGTGAAACGTCTTCCAAGAACTATAATATTAATATCTCTATAGCCCAGTAAAGTGGATGTCGTGGCCAACACACCAGCTAGAAGATCTATTATTGTAGTATCTTGATTGAAGAAGTTGGCCACCTCCCCAAAAGGATCTCGTAGGATTTACTTCCGTAGTTATTCCTTATGGATTCTTGAGCTACCAGAGTCCCACCTGCAACTTGATGTTCTAGATACCAAACCATTTCAATGAATGGGTTACGCTAGCACATCAAGGAGAACATTAGAAGTGGAGTGCTAATTGTCTCGTGGTCCATCATCTAGATTTTGTTCCCTTGCCCTCGCTATGGTGAAATTTGAGAAGATTTTATTTTCCTTTGCATCGGCATCATCTATCACTATTCATCATGGTAGTATGTTGTGTTGCCATGATCCTTGACACGGATGTTGGTAAACCTTGATGAATATGGAAGTTCTCAAGTTCTTGAGAGTACGCGCAAGCTCTAGCTTTTATCGTTGGCATTAACTGGGATTTCTTCCCAGTTTTCTTCGGTTCTGCTATAACCGCTTCACACTGTGGAATCGCTCTCTATTATTGGGTTTCTCCCTAGTTACTAGAATCATTCCCAGCATTTGCATCTTGTTCCCATCTTGCACCACCATTGTGCCATCCTACTATGGACTACCCTTCTCAGTAATTACTGACTAGGATCATCGTCAAGTAGTTCTACCAGGGGTTCCATTCATTTTCGATGATAAGAAAAATCATCCATTGCATTGTCTTCAACAAGGTAATCCACATCATCCATACTAGTCTGAGTGTGCCATTCTACCGAACTCCTCCAACGATCGCTCAAGATTTTCCCTAACCTGCTATAGAGAGTCACAATAATCTCTATATCCAAAGTAATTCTTTTTGCCACTTAAGGTAATAATTCTATGAATCACCCTCCTATATGATGTCTCGTTAAGATATCATGGCGACTCAAATCCTCGCTACATTGACAACCATTCACCACCCTTTAAATTGTGGAATTTTTTGTCTACCTAGTGAACCTTCATCATCTGTCTCACTCTGTCCCTCTAGTTGTATGCTCCGTGTCTCAGCTCGAGAGATGTTTCAATGTCTCACTCTATGAGTTGATCCTGAGTTGTTCGATCTTCTAGGAGATCGATCCTTTTAGAGTTTTCCTTTAATCTCATTGTCATGTTGGTTGGAGTTCTCAGAGAAATACATAAAGACCAAGATGGTGATCGAATCAACGTTCTTATGAAGTGCAACCCGGATCGAGAAGATTTTGATAACTTTGTGTCCCCTCTTCCTCTTACCCTACGTCTTGAATCTTGGGATGAGATTCTTGTTTAGTGGGGGTGAGTTGTCACAACCCTAGATCTTTGTTGCAATAAGTTGCATTAAGTGAGCATCATGCATCATGTCTAAATTCCTAGAATTTGAATTGAGGGAATTCTAAAGCCTCAAAAATTAAATCAAGGGCAAAGAACCCTAAAAAGAGCATTCAATGAACCCAAAATGCCTTCATTAATGTTTGGCATTTTTGGCAAGGTATTTGATCCAAACCAAAAATATTGAATATTTTTAAGGATTTATTTTTGGGAATTTGAATTTAAATCAATAACTATTTGAATTTGAATTATATTCATACAACTACAATATATTTTCAAATACCACTGATATGTTTTATGAGCATTTGGAAATGTCCATAAAAGCTACATAAAAATATTCAGGGAGTTTGGCATTTGGTTTGAAGTTCACTTGAATTTTAAAACAGTGGCAAAACATATTAATAAAAAAACACAAAACAAAAAACAAACCGTAAAGAAACAGGGAACAGAAACTCACCTGACTTACCTGTTGCCGGCCCAGCCCACCAGCGCCTCCAGGTTGTCTTGAAACTCAGGCAGCTGCGTGGCAGCAGCACAGCGACCGCGGCGACCTCCTGCTTCCAGCGACGGGGGCCTCCCCCGAATCTACCTGGATGCCAGGAGATGCCCCCGATCCTCCTCGACCTCTCCCCTCTTCTGCAGCACTCTCTCCCTCCCTCTAGCGTTCGATTTCGCGGCCACCGAGAGCAACCGCTGGCCGCCGTAGCCCGCAGGTGTAGCCACCTTCATTGCCTTCCCACCCCGACGTGTTGCAGGGGTTCGTTGTGAACTGCTCTTCCTCACGGCCGAACCAGGCGACCCGGGACGCACTGTAGCCTCGACCCCGACCTCTTCTTCAACCTATGACGGCCGAGATCGCCGGCTCCTGTTCCTAACCTCCAGCGCTTCCCCGAGCCCGCTCATCTACCTTCTAGCACTACTGTGATCTTACCTTCATTTTCCCCCTCCTCCCTGCGCCAATTATGTCGCCTAGCCGCTAATCCCACCTCGGCCGAAGCTGGCCGCTGTCGTGCCTCGTCGGCCCCGTGTCTAAAGCTCACGAGCTTCGCTTGCAAGTGCATCACTGTGTTCAGTGCCTCCGGAGGAGACGAACACGACCACCCACTCGCCCTTCTATGCACCCTAGCAGGTTTCCTTCGAGGTCCGAACTCCGGCCACCGCGCAAACGGACGCCGCCGTCGATTCAGGCCATCTTCGGTGATGTGGTTGTTCCATCAGATGCGCGAGAACCACAGCTCACCGTAGCCACAAACCACCTGTAGAATGGTGCCCTGTAGCGATGGCACGATGGACCTCCACCATCGGCTGTGGTTGTCGTCGGTTAAACTCCGGCGGTGATGACGTGGCACCGTCATTAGGGCTTAATCATGTTTAATTTAGTCACACCAGCCACTGACATCTGGGCCCCACCAGCTAAATTATCTTGGGTTATTTTCTGATTAGATTTAGTTAAACCAGGCAGGACCCACGCGTCAGAGTTAATTGCACTGACATGGTCATTGACCGGACCCACCTATCTGTGAGCCTAGCCATCACTGTGAGACTGACCAGTGGGACCCACTAGTCAGGTTTGACCTAGACCTAGCGTGTTCACCTGCTGATGTCGCACTGATGTCATGCCGACGCAATAAGCTATTTTCTACATTACTTCTATTTTGGAAATTCCAGAAAATTAGCAAAACTTCTAAAAATCATAGAATTTCAACTATAACTCCAAATGAAATAATTTATATATGAAAAATGATCAGAAAAATCCAAAGAATCTGTTTATGGCATTTCCATGCATGATAGAACAACTTATGGCTACTGTCTAGGACAAATCAAATGTTTGAATTTGAACCTTGGTTCAAACCAACTTCATTTAATCTGGTTGTTAGATGCATTAGCTCAAATCACATCATATTACCATGTCATGATCATGCATCATATTGTCGCATTGCATTGATTGTGTTATTTCTCTGTTGCTGGTGTTTGTTCCCCCTCAATAGACGTGGTTCCGACAATGAGTTCGATGACACCGATGAAGAGCTATACTATCTCCAGAAGTGGCAGGCAAGCAAATCCCCCTTGTTCATTCCGATACAATCCCACTCTCTTGCGCCTGCTCTCTTTTACTACATTAGGACAACAAGGATTCAACTGTTACATGCTATGGTAGTTGAACCCCTTTTCCTCTGCATGACCTGTCATTGCCATAGTAAATAGATGAAACCCACTAGCATGAGTAGGAGTTGTTTGAGCCCTGATTTGCCTACTCATTCATGCTTGTTTGTCATGCCTGCTACTGCTTAGAGTTGAGTCAGGTCTGATTCATCGGGGAAGAATTGGAATGGTGATGAACATGTCCTACTGTGTGTGAGCTAAGTGTGTGAACACGATTTGATAAAGGTAGCGGTGAGAGGCCATGTAGGAATACATGGTGAATTGCCTCATTGAAGCCGTCCTCGGGAACTGAGTTCTGTGTTTGTGATCCATGAACAGCTACTACCACTCATTGGGATCCTTAATTGACCCTCTCGACTTATTAGCCGCCCTTGTCCTCCGTCCAGGAGTTGCAAGTAGTTTGTGGTGTTTGTAGTTGCTGGAGGCCATGCGTAGTTCTGACCCGAGGGGTGGGCTGTGATGCGGTAGGCATGTGGTCGTGTATGTCTGGCCCCTGTTTGGTGTCGCGGAACCCTGTACACATCATTCGGGGCCGTATGTGGAAACCTCGGCCGGACTACCTGCTGATGGAACCTGAATAGGCGATAAACCTGGACTAGGAACTTGTGTGGTTAGTCAGGTCATGGCCGACACCCTCGCTAGGCTTTGGCTTGAAGATTGCCGAGATACATGATGTGTACATGACGGTAAGGGGTGAGAGCATGTGTGAAGAAGTACACCCCTGTAGGGTTAACATCATCTATTCGAATAGCCACGTGCGCGGTAAAGGACTTCTGGGTTGCCTGTATAGTTCATAGACAAGTGAAAGTGGATACTCTAAAATGCGCAAGATAAGCGTGAGTGCTATGGATGGCGTTCTCGTTGGGAGACGGGAGCGGATACATAGTGGTGTATTGATTGGCGAATATGTGGACTCGTGTGAGCCACCTCAAAATATTTACTTGCAGTAGTAGTTCAGGTTAGCCACTGAGTCAAAGCTGGCTTGCTGCAGTTAAACCCCACCATCCCTTTGTTGATACTGATGCATATGTAGTTAGTTCTGATGTAAGTCTTGCTGGGTACATTTGTACTCACGTTTGCTTAATTTATGTTTCGCAACGAGACTCCAGTCTCGCTAGTAGTTGCACGTGGACTTCGACGTTTAGCTTGATACCTCAGCTACGATCTTGTGCCCTCGGCAGGAACTGGTAGATAGTCAGTCTTCTCAGCCTTTTTCATTTGTAGTTGTCTATACTCAGACAAGTTAAGCTTCCGCATGTGCTTGTTGCTTGTATGCTCTGTATGTGGGGACTTGAGACCCATGTTTGTAATACTTGGCTCCTCGGAGCCTAATGAATAAATATTTTGAGTTGTAGAGTTTTGTTGTGATGCCATGTGGTATTTACACCTATCGAGCATATTGTGTGTATGATTGAAATGCTTGGTATGTGTGGGATCCGACAGCCTAGTTGTCTATCCTTGGTAGCCTCTCTTATGGGCAAATGTAGTCTAGTGCTTCCACTAAGCTATGGTACTATGCTACAGCCCGGTTTACCAAAGTCCTGTTAGCCCTGTTGCTACTGCTCCGGAACACTTATACTGGCCGAAATGTGTCCTTCTTCAATCATGTGTCTGTCCCTTTGGGGAAATGTCACGTGGTATCTTTCGGAGTCCTATTAGCCTGCTATAGCCCGAATTCACGCGCTGATGACCGACACGTTCGTTGTTGGGTCATGTATGTCTGTCCCTGTACGTTAGTGCCACTTTGGGTTCACGACTAGTCATGTTGGCTCGGGTTCTCTGTCATATGGATGCTAGCGACTATCATATACGTGAGGCAAAAGGCGCAAACGGTCCTGGGCCAGGTAAGGTGGCACCCGTGGGGATACTGTGCGTGAGGCCGCAAAGTGATATGATGTGTTACATGCTAGATCAATGTGGCTTAGGATCGGGGTCCTGACATGTTCATCAATACTTTTCCAAGTGCATGATGATGATGATGACTTCATTATGGATCGTTGCATTGATGCAGCCCCGATGATACTTGCATGTTCATAGCTCTACCTTGTGCTTAGAGATATAATGAATACTTGATGTTGACGCTTGATGTTGCATATATGCCATGATCATCCCTTTGTTACAATCTTTCAAAAAAAACCTCGGGTGCCCCTAATGCCCGTGGGTGATGTTGCGCTAGGTCACCACTTGATGATGAAGTGGTGCACCGATGTAGGTGAAAATGTGTTGTTTACATAGACGGATTGGATCTAGGATTTACAACCGTCCCAACCAAACACGTACAACCATACTTCCCCTTATGGGAAGGGGTGTTATTGATTATCTAGTCTGATACTAGCATGGTGCCCACATTACTAGAGACGGGGGTGATGTGAGCTCACACTCGGGATGGGATCGTGCTTGTATAGGCCGCCATGGCTGTTTTTACAGGGTACCGGACACACCGTTGGTCCCTTTGTGTAGTTGTGAAAATAAAAGGGCAGAGTCCCAAGATCTTTATGATTATAAACGAGGGCTCTGTACCAATGGATGGACTATATGTTAGTGTCACCTAGGGAAAGGTAGTGATCGGGAGCTTACCCCGGGTACTTGAGGTACTGCGGGTCGTGGTTGACATGGAAGCTTCCCGAATCTTGTGGGTAAAGTGTACAACCTCTGTAGAGTGTAAAACTATTTGAATAGTTGTGTCCACGGTCAAGGACAGTTGGGTGGTGCTGCTTCGACCATTCCCACATGTTTCCGAGAAACAACACAAATTGAAAATGTTGATGAGAATCATGATAAGTTGGAGATTGAGTTGTGTGAAACTCCTTCTCAATGTTGATATCTGTAATCCCTTGATTCATGATCATAGATGCATTATTAACACCACAAGTATTGATCATACTTGCATGAGAAAAAATATCTTACCACCAACATGCCAACATAGTGATATTATCATGCATATGTCATCCTGTTACCATACATGGGTTGCTTGCGAGCACATTCAATGTACTCATTGGCATGCAACTAGTTATTTTATTGGCCAGGCATGAAAGAAGAGGATGTAATGAAGCATACCTTGGTGACGATCATGCGATCTAGGACGCTTTCTAGTCAGAATGCCTGTAGGGTTAAGGCAGATGGCATGGGTTCACGCTATCATTGAAGATTTCCGCTGCGAATTTATGAAGACTTGGCCATAAAGGTCATATTTGAGTAAAACGGTATGTACTGGATGTAAGACTCTCGTTATTCAGTGAGCATTGATCTCGGGGATCACTGTACATGGGCATTTGGTGATCACGACTTATGAGTCGGGGTCCCCATAGAGCTGGTATCAGAGCCATCCTGACTGTAGGAAGCCTTAGTTAGCATGGTCGTTAGTTATGGTAAAACTATCACTAATTATCAAAAACTATCTATGCTTCTCTTCCCTTCTGAAGTTTACAAAGACGAAGATATATTTTCCTTATTGATCTCTTTCCCTTCAAAACTTTTTTAAATGGTCGCTAGTACCCTTATGCCCCTGGCCACTGGATTCCTTGTAATCCTTGTGGATAATCTAGAAGGAAGACGCCTTGCCAAACATTCACCCACATCTTTTGAACAAAATTTGGCCGACACCACGACAAGATAGAAGACACCTTCTTAAGGATTGAGGAAACCAAGACTCAAAAGATGGTGACACCCTTCACACTACCCTAGGATGACGCAACCTTGTCCAACGACGATCAGGGTGTAAGATATGTAGGATCATGATAGACATCGCTAATAGAGACACCATGTCCTTACCATTGTTGTATCGGCAACCACCGGTGGATGAGAACCTCGCCATTTGGTCCGCCTCATTATAGTGAGCAGGAAAATGGTTCGCTTCATCCCCCGCTCTTGGTGTCCATGTTGTCATCAACGTAATCGACAGGTTGGACCTCTACTATGCCTTTTTAACGTGATTACATAAAAGATTGCTTACCTAGAACCCTTGACGCCTTAGAAGGCAGAAGAAATCATCATGATTAAGAAGACAATAGAACACCGAGTCAATACCAGCTACGACGAACCACCTTCACCCCATCAGCTTACCAGATGAGAAGTTGTCAAAGATTATTCCCGCCCAACCCAGATAATTTCATCGAACAACTACAAGAGACGTAGCGACACCTAAGGAAGATCCAGAAGACTGCATGTCCTTCTCTCCGAACATGAAGCAAAGCACGACTATTGAGTTCAAGAACCCCTAGGGTAGGATGAGTTGTGTACCCCCTATGCGAAGGCGAGTCCATCTGATGGTTCAAATGGAACCATGTTCTGTGTTGCTTGGTTTTATTCATTTGTGCTTTGATATAAGTCGCTCTTTTGCCCTAGGCAACAAGTACGTGCTATATCACCTGGCTTATCTTAACGCTTGTGTTTGGTTCTTTTGGCACCTGTTTGTTTGCACTTGCACTATAGAATCCCCTTTAGGCACCTCCTCTATGCTACTTTTCCCTGTCATCTCTCTCATCAATTTAAGACCGACATACAAGATGCACCAAGGATTCCACTTGGCAAAAAACTATCACTAAATACTTTTGCTACAGCCTACTCGACCAAGTGTGTCGGAGTAAATAACCATGGGTAGCCTAGCCGGCTCCCCCTGGTCCTTCTGAAAAAATTACGAGCCGATTCGACCCTCAAGAATCCAAGACACAGGGCCGACTTCCCCTTGCCGGCTGTCTCCAGGGCGGCTATCGGAAGGCGGCCCGACTTCAGCCCTCATGAAGAAACGCCGCGGGAGGGCCGGCTCCGAGAAGCCGGCCACGAGAGGGCCGACTCCAAGAAGCCGTCTCCCATAAAGCGGTCAATATCGTACCCTCAAAGTCTGCATCCACATAACGGCGATGTGACGGGGCGTGGCTATAGTGAAGCCTGCCACCCCCGAATCGCGGAGCACGCCTGGCACAGTGCGCCGTACGGGTGGCCATGACCCGTCCGGCGCGACACTGTTTCCATAATGACCCTGATGTCAACCACGACGGATCGCCGGCGCGGCCCTTGGGCGGTGGGCCCCTTCGGGCAGAGAGACACCCGAAGGCGGCCAGGCCTCCCCCAGTCGGCCCAAGATAGAGCCGGCTCCCCACAGCCGGCTTGCCACCTCCCTCGAAGAAGACGCCCCATTAAGGAGACAAGACACGGTGAGGCTACAGCGATCGCCCGCCGGGCGGCTGCACTGTAGCCATGCCCACCTCGGCGAAGCCCTCGTCACCGAGATTAAGCAACAGTAACCAGCCACCGACAAGGCCCTGGACAGTGGGGCCTGCCTGTCGACCAAGGAGCCGGCAGCCGGCTGGACCCACAAGCCGGCGGGCCCCAGCAGCCGGCGCAGAAGCCAGAGAGCATAGACACAGACGGCTGGGCCCACGCCCAGCCGGATTACCATTGTACCCCCGGGTGGTAGGCCTATATAAACCCCCCGGGGCATCCATGCAAAGGGAGATCGATCCATGCTAGTTTTAGACACCACGTAGGGAGGAGAAGAGAGCAAGTCTTGCCCTTCTTCCTCCTCTCGCCAAACAGCTCAAGGAGCATCGTGTAGCTATTTATTCATCTAGTGATCATGCGGAGACCCCGCAGAGCAGCAGTAGGGGTGTTATCTCCACGGAGAGCCCTGAAGCTGGGTAAGATTCGCCGGCGTACATGTCTTCGCCTCATCCCGTTTCCAGGCACCGGCGACGTCTTATTGGCTCCCATAATGATAAGCCACCCGTTGGCATATGTTGCACCTACCACCCGACATTTGGCGCCCACCTTGGGGCCAGGTGCACCATCGTCCAGAGACCTGTTCTGGACGGGAACCCTCTTCCTCCCCCGCGAGCGTAGCCAGCCCGGCACGCCCGATGGCGCTTGCCACGACGTGCTACAAGGCGTCACCAACATCTATGCGGCGAGCAGCCTCGCCGATCTCCTTGACAAGACCCTCATCTCCGACGAGCTCGCCTCTGACGCGGGCACCGACCACCTCGTCAACCTCCTCGGCCAGCTCCACGTCTCCGGCGAGCCTGCCGTGGACTTGGAGTCGGTTGGCTCCATCGATCCGATGCCTGTCGACTCCGACACGGCCTCACTCGACACTTTCCCCACTGACGTCGCGATCTACAACGACCCTCTTCCCCGGGCCGATGGCTACGATGCTGTCACCATCGAGGTGATGGTCATCGGCCACGGCGGCGCTTCCGACGAAAGCGCCCACAACGCCCCGCACGCGGCGGTCCACGACTTGTCCATCCCCCTCCCGGCCGATGCCGACGCTGAAGCACTGGAAGCTCGCCGCCTTGCCCTCCTCACGGAGGGCCGGAAGTTGGTTTCCATGAGACGCCTCGCTGAGGCCCATCGACGCGAGGCCGACCGCGCCGCCTTTGGCATGCCGCCCCAGACGAGCCCAGCCGGGCCGGCGTTGTCAGACAGCGCGGCGCTCTCGTCGCCGATACGCTAGGAGTCGACCGCCCAGTCTACGCCACTCTGCTCGAGAACCTGCGCGCCGCCTGGGTGGCCGTAGACGAGCTGGATGGGCTGGGGGCCGAAGAACTCCCCCACATGACCCGACGCATCCAGCAGCTGATCGATGTGGCTGCGCGGCGGCACGAAGCCGACGCCCGCGCGGAAAGCCCTCCCCCGTGCCGAGATCACGGCGCGACGTCCCGGACGCCGACTACGGGCAAAACCCGCGCGCGGCACGAGAAAGAGCCGGCTGCCAGCCGAAGCCGAACCCAAATCTCCATCGAGCGAGACGCAGAAGGCCTCCCCCGGGCCGTGGAGAGAGATATCCCACCCCGCCGCCTGTTGCACATCCGACGCTCAGCGGCCGGCTAGGTCGCCGCGAAGGAGTCGGCGAGAACGACGCCCGCCATCGGATCGACCGCCTGGCGCGATCCCTGGCGCTAGAAGAAGAAGACGATGTCGGCCCGCCTTGCTTCGGCCCCCGCATCCGTGACGAGCCCTTCCCCAAAGGGTTTTCGCTCCCAAGAGACACGCCCAAGTACAACGGCTCCGTGAAGCCGGAAGATTGGTTGATCGACTACTCCACGGCGGTTAGCATAGCCAACGGCAACAGGTGCGTTGCCCTGAAGTACGTGCCCCTCATGCTGCAGGGCACGGCGTGGACCAGGCTCAACAGCCTCAGGCCATACAGCATCAATAGCTGGCTAGACTTCACAGAAGCCTTCGTCCGCAACTTCACCAGCACCTACAAGCGGGCTCCCAAGCCCAGACAGCTCTCCTTGTGCGTACAAGGCCCCGCCGAGTCCACTCGCGACTACCTCACGCGTTGGGCCGAGCTCCGCAACTCTTGCGAAGGGGTGCACGAGGTGCAAGCCATAGAATACTTCACTGCCGGGTGCCGAGAAGGCACCCTCCTCAAGCAATAGCTCCTCTGCGACGAGCCGACTACCCTCGACGAGCTTCTGGTCATAGCGGACAAGTACGCCACCGCCGACTCCTCGATGAAGACCGAACTTCGGGTAGACGCGTCCGGAAAGGTACTCAACCCGGCGCCCAAGACGCCGGCTGGGGACTCCAGCCGACGCCCACACTAGAACGACCACAAGCGCAAGGGCCCCGTGCCGCCCTCCACCTGTCGGCAGGTGGCAATAGTCGAAGACAAGCAGCCCGAAGCGCGGCCCGCACCCAAGAAGTAGAGGGGCGGCAAGCCGGCCTTCTCCTACGAAAAGACTCTCGACGCCCCGTGCAAGTTCCACAGCGGCGCGAAGCCGTCCAACCACACGACCCGGAAGTGCCACTGGCTCACCCGAATCTCCAAAGGCGAAGGGCTCGCACCGCCTCCGCCTGCCGGTCCGCCGCCTCCAGCTCCGCAGCCGCCAGCCGCTCGGCCCACAGTCGGAGCCGTGCACGATGAGTTCCCTGACGAGCATGCCGCCTATGTCATCTTTACGAGCCAGCCCGAAGACCGGCGCAGCAAATGCCAAGAGCACCAAGAAGTCAGCATGGTTGCTGCAAACCCCGCCGAGCACATGCACTGGTCAGAAAAACCTATCAGTTGGAGCCGGACCGACCACCTAGAGGTGATGCCGTCTCCCGGCTCTTATGCGTTGGTTTTGGATGCCACCCTTGCAACGGATAGACGCGCTGCCCATTTCTCCCGCGTGCTGATAGACGCCGGGAGCAGCATCAACATCCTGTACCGTGACACCATGGAGAAGCTGAATGTCAAGACGAAGCAACTCATGCCAAAGCTTCTGCATCCCGGAGCACGCCTGGCACAGTGCGCCGTACGGGTGGCCATGACCCGTCCGGCGCGGCACTGTTGCCACGATGACCCTGATGTCAACCATGACGGACCGCCGGCGCGGCCCACGGGCGGTGGGCCCTTCGGGCAGAGAGACACCCGAAGGCGGCCAGGCCTCCCCTAGTCGCCCCAAGATAGAGCCGGCTCCCCACAGCCGGCTTGCCACCTCCCTCGAAGAAGAAGCCCCATTAAGGAGACAAGACGCGGTGAGGCTACAGCGATCGCCCGCCGGGTGGCGGCACTGTAGCCATGCCCACCTCGGCGAAGCCCTCGTCACCAAGATTAAGCAACAGTAACCAGCCGCCGACAAGGCCCTGGACAGTGGGGCCTGCCTGTCGACCAAGGAGCCGGCAGCCGGCGGGACCCACAAGCCGGCGGGCCCCAGTAGCCGGCGCAGAAGCCGGAGAGCGTAGACACAGACGGCTGGGCCCCGCGCCTAGCCGGATTACCATTGTACCCCCGGGGGGTAGGCCTATATAAACCCCCCGGGGCATCCATGCAAAGGGAGATCGATCCCTGCTAGTTTTAGACACCACGTAGGGAGGAGAAGAGAGCAAGCCTTGCCCTTCTTCCTCCTCTCGCCAAACAGCTCAAGGAGCATCGTGTATCTACTTATTCATCTAGTGATCATGCGGAGACCCCGTAGAGCAGCAGTAGGGGTGTTATCTCCACGGAGAGCCCCGAAGCTGGGTAAGATTCGCCGGCGTGCATGTCTTCGCCTCATCCCGTTTCCAGGCACCGGCGACGTCTTATTGGCACCCACAATGATAAGCCACCCGTTGGCATATGTCGCACCTACCACCCGACAAAGTGCAATCCTGTAGAGTTATGTTTACCACTCAAGCCTCTGTGACCTTGCTCAACACTTCATTCATTATGGAACTAGTGGACATAGTGAATGAGCACATCATCATCTTAAGGTAGCACCAGAACTGGCGATGCCATAGGGAAGACCAATTTGAGGATATAGGAATAGGGAGAAATGACTTGATGAGTTTATATCAGTGACCTTGAGGAATTATCTGAGAATCTTTGGTGGATTACGAGGCTTTCATGTTGGTAGATGAACTTGGTGGTATCATGTTAATAGAGTAGCGTAACTTTCATCACCCTGGTGTAAATTGGATTTTATAGGACAATTGTGATCACAAGCTGGAATTCCTGGAGGTATAAGGTTTTGACTTAACCATGGGATATTCATTGGAAAGTAGTAATGGTATGAAAATGACTTGTAGGGACGAGTAGGAATACTCGCTGGAGTTAAAATTTGGATTAAATAGGTGATCCTAGTGGAGTATAGATGCTGAGTAAGTCTACATTGTTCAGAGAAAGTTGGATTTATAATGATGATCTCGATCATGATACCATGTTTCTTGGTGGATAATAAACTACGGATACTGGGTTGTTGTCAGACTGAATTCAAGGATCTGTATGCACCTAACCACGGAGTTTACTTGACCATGATAATGGAAATTGGTGGACCCACTATAGTAAAGATAGACTTTCAAGTATTTGGGATTATAGGAGATTGGAAGGTCAAGTGGAACACCATAGACAATTGGATTTCTAGAATTAATGAATCATGTAGTGATTGCTGTAATGAATGGGCCGTTGGAGTTGATTCTTAGGAAGGAAACAGGAATTTGGATTTCCATACGACGTGTTTACATAGGGTAGAGATGCACTATCTTGGACCTTGGAAGAATAAGCTGAGTACTTGGATTGTGATATTTAGTTCAAGCCTAGCAGCTTGTATGGATTTTACATGAGGATAACCCTACATATGAGTTTGGGGATAGTTGATATGATTTTCTTTAGACCTCCTCTCGGGAATCTTGAGGATGTCTATAGCACGAGTTGACCTAGGTTGACTTTTATGAGATGATGCTTTCAGTGATGTAAGGTGATCTTGATTGGGAGATTAGATAGAACAACCAGCATCCCAGAAACTGTGCTCAAGGATAAGATGATGAACGTTCACCCGCACCTTAGAATCGTTGAAACCCTTAAAGCTTCACCGAGCCACAACATGGTCGGAGCATGACCTTGGGCCCTGAATCTAGGTCAAGAATACCCCGACTAATGCTCGACCTTGACCACCACCAATGACCCAACCTACCTTATGCACCCCATGAACGAGGACTTCATGGAGTACCTAGACAAGTTAGTTGTCATCTTTATTTGGTTACATACTTGTCCACCCGATGATAGAAGAAGAGCCATTCGGCTAGTCAGAGAACATCTAAAGACCGCCATGTCAAGCAAGGAGAACTATCACAACCACCATCGTCAAGAAGTAAACATCCGCATCGGAGACCATGTGTATCTACGAGACACTCCTCTCAAAGGAACCCAGCATTTCCATGTCAAAGGAAAACCCACACCAAAGTTTATCGACCCCCTCCGGGATCATTACACAACGAAGAGAAGATGGTTACCAGCTAGATTTTCCACCTGATTTATCCGATGTGCATGACATTTTCCACGCGTCACAACTCCAGAAGTGTTTCCAACTTCCTAACAATCCTGATCCCTACAAGGACATCGGTCACCGGACCATTGACCTCTAGCTCGACCTGACCTACGTGAGATACCCATTTGCAAGATGGATCAAGATGAATGCCATACACGAAGCCGCACCATCAAGTACTTCAAGTTCAATGGAGCACCACACGAAAGCAGAAGCAACTTGAAGACGTGAAGACTACCCTAGATCCGAGTTTTCTTATTCCTTTCCACGCCTATTTTGGGAATCTCGGAGATGAGATTCTTGTAAGGGGGGTAGGTTTGTCACACCCTTGTTTTCATGCCACTACACTTAAGCTAATAAATCATGACAAGATGTGGTTTGACAAAAACTTTTGAGTGTTTTGGTATTTACCTTGATTTGGATTTTTGTGCTATTTTCAAAGTGCTCTAAAAGTCATATAGTAACTTCCATCCCTATACTTCATCTCCTTGATCCAGAACCTTGCCCAATGATCATGACATGTGTATATGACATACTAGTATTTTCTTGCAAAAATAATTTGGCCAAGAAGTATTTTCTAAATTAGGTTTTCCAAAAAACCCTGATTTAAGGCTTGAACTACAAGTAGATAATTTAAGGTATGAAAAATATTTCAAAAATTATATTTGACTCCAATGAGATATAGGACTCCCCGAAACAACAAAAATACTATTTTAAAAGTTGTTTTACTCTTTTATTTAAAGTCTTTTTCTTAAGGCCAGAAATGGTCTTTAATAGGTTAACATTATTTTAATGTTTCAAAAATATTTGATAAAATTTAGGGAGACTCAGTGGACATGTATTGCCTGTATATATGAGTTTCAACACATGGTCATGACCAAACTATTGGTCAAATCCTTCAAAAACCATTTATGGATATTTCAAGCTTTGAAATATTTACAAAGGAAATATTCTCCATTAAATCCAAGATAATTCCACCATGCCACAAATGGCTTACTTGGTGATATTGACAAATCTCATGTCATGGAGAATAGTATAACCCCATGAAACACTCTCAAAACCGTTTCTGTCCTTTTCCATGTTTGGACAACTTTGCACTACCAAACATCTCCAAATGACCTCCAAGTTGGCACAAATGCTAAAATGGTCTAATAATTCATCTAGACCAAGTGGCACTAGTTGTAGAACAAGTTAACTTGATCAAAGCTTGTCAAAACCATCTTTGTCCAGAACCAAATTAGAGCAACTCTACATTGCCAACTGTCTCCTTTTGACCCCAAGTTTTGGGGACATGCTCAAATCTTCAAATGATGACACTACACCAGGAGGTGCAGCAAGGAGAATAGATTTGCATGAGTAAATCTTGGAAAATCCATTTCTGTTGATTTCTAGGGTTTGCCAAAGTTACATTGGAAACTTCCTTCGAATGAGCTCAAACTTGGTGACCTAGCTCATTGCTTTATTCCATTTTATCCTGTTAAATATCATGTCAAGGAGAATCTAGTTGCTTGCCCAAACTTGCATCAAACACCTTCTGACATTTTACCAAAACAACTGTTTTGATCCCTTCCAATCTTCTCCACGAGCTCAACTTTTTACTAGAGCTTCATCTAGTCACCCTCTACCTCGAGTAACTCCCTCCCAACAAGAGCTCTATGATTGAGGGGTAACCCCCCCTTTACCTATATGGACAGCCATGGTATTGCTACTTTTACCTTCTTCTCTCCCCATTCCTTCAGCTCTACTCCTACCTTATCTCTTAAGAACTCTTGGGCATCTCCAGAACCTCCAAGACACAAGTGGACACGCTTGTGCCCATAGTTTATGCCAATGCCAGCCAAGACCGTGCTCTGGAGCATGCTACAGTGCGCTCACGCATTGTCGCCGCCCCCATTCCAATGCCTCGACCACCTAGGGCCTCCCTCCTCGTGTCTCCCAAGGTTTCCTCGAAATCTGATGTTTGCTTGAACTACGTCGGTATTTCCCCAAAGAGGAAGGGATGATGCAGCACATCAATGGTAGGTATTTCCCTTAGTGATGGGACCAAGGTTATCGAACTAGTAAGAGAACCATGCAACACTACGTGAACCGCACCTGCACACAAATAACAAATACTCACAACCTGACATATTAAAGGGGTTGTCAATCCCTTTCGGGTAACGGCGCCAAAAGTTGGCAAAAAGACGGGATAAAAATATGATAGATTGGATAAATAGATCTCACGGGAACGCGAGATAAAATATATAAGAATAAATTGCAGCAAGGTATTTTTGTATTTTTGGTTTAATAGATATGAAAATAAAAGCAAATAAAAATAGATCACAAAGGAAAATATAATAAAGAAGAGACCCGTGGGTCGTAGGTTTCAGTAGTGGCTTCTCTTGATAAAAATAGCAAACGGTGGGTGAACGAATTTCTGTTGGGCAGTTGATAGGCATCACATCCACACATCCAGGCAATGATCATTATATAGGCATCACATCCAAGATTAGTAGACTGACTCCTGCCTACATCTACTACTATTACTGGACACATCGACTACTATCCAGCATGCATCTAGTGTATTAATTTCATGGAGAAAAGGAGTAATGCAATAAGAATGATGACATGTTGTAGACAAGATCTATTATTGTAGAAATAGACACCATCTTGTTATCCTTAATGGCAACGATACATACGTGTCGGTTCCCCTTCTATCACTCGGATCAAGCACCGTAAGATCAAACCCATCAGAAAGCACCTCTTCCCATTGCAAGATAAATAAGTCCAGTTGGTGAGACGAAACCCAAAGATCTGAGAAGAAATACGAGGCTATAAGCAATCATGCATATAAGAGATCAAAGAAGACCTAAATAACTTTCATGGATAAAAAGATTGATCTGATCATAAAATCAAAGTTCACCAGATCCCAACAAACACACCGCAAAAAGAGTTACATCATATGGATCTCCAAGAGACCATTGTATTGAGAATAAAATGAGAGAGAGGAAGCCATCTAGCTACTAACTACGGACCCTGGTCTACAAAGAACTACTCATGCATCATCGGATAGGCACCAATGGACATGATGAACCCCTCCGTGATGGTGTCTAGATTGGATCTGGTGGTTCTGGAACTTGCGGCGGCTGGAATTGATTTTTGTCGACTCCCCTAGGGTTTATGGAATATTGGGGTATTTATATAGCAAAGAGGCAGTTCGGGAGGCCACCAAGGTGGGCACAACCCACCAGGGCGAGCCTGGTGTCCTGTGCTCACCTCGGGCTCCCTCGTCGGTACTTCTTTGGCCCACTGGATGTATTTTGGTCCAGAAAAAATCCACAAAAAGTTTTGCTACATTTGGACTCCATTTGATATTGATTTCCCACAATGTATAAAACATGCAGAAGACAACAACTCGCACTTGGTACTATGTTAATAGGTTAGTACCAAAAAATGATATAAAAGGACAAAAAATGATTGTAAAACATCCAAGAATGATAGTATAACAACATGGAACAATAAAAAATTATAGATACGTTGGAGACATATCAACATCCCCAAGCTTAATTCCTACTCGTCCTCGAGTAGGTAAATAATAAAAACAGAATTTTTGATGTGGAATGCTACCTAACATGCTCATCACATATTCTTTTCTTTGTAGCATGGACATTTGGACTTCTATATGGTTCAAGTTTTGACATGAGACTTAAATACTCAAGCATATCAACAAGCAACCATGTCTTTCAAAATATCAATGCTAAAAAAGTTATCTCGAGCCCATTATGCTCAATCATTGATCCATTCATGAAACACACTCGCATATTAGCTACACCCAATGCTCAATTACGATCATAGTGCCCCATAGTTGGTGTTTTATAAGAGAAGATGGAGAGTCAAATTAGAAATAAAAATTGCATAAAGTAAAAGAGACACCCTTCGAAGAGGGAAGTAGGGATTTGTAGAGGTAAAAACATTTTGGGAGGCATGCTTTTCCTGTCAACGAGAACGATCGAGTAGTTCCCAATACTTTCCATGCTAGATATATCATAGGCGGTTACCAAACAGAAATTAAAATTTATTCCTTTTTCAACCATACTTTCACTATCCATGGCTAGCTGTATCCATGGGTGCCTTCCATCGGGGGCGCAGACAAGCCCCAGGCCCCAGGGCGTGGGCCCGGGGCGTGAGGTCCAACTCCTTTGGTGAATGTACTACTACCAAATATGTGAGGCCCAAATCTAGGAGCAATGCTTGAAAGCGGCCCAGGGCACGCTGCCGGTACGGCTCCGCCCCTACCTTCCATACCAACACTTTCCAAGGAATTTATTATTTGATAACATAAAGTAAATTCATTTTTCATTTCGGGACCGCGCATCCCTAATACCTTTGGCTTACTCTCGTGCAATGAAAAGTGAATAAACACTCATCGTGAGAATAAAATATCTAGCATGGAAATATATTAGCCACCCCAACCGTTTCATGAGCGGTACGAGCACAAAAAAGAGAAGTTTGTTTTGAAAATTAGAGATGGCACATACAAATTTGCTTAGAATGGCACGTAAATACTTCATATAGGTAGGTATGGTGGACTCATGTGGCAAAATGGTTTAAAGGATTTTGGATGCACAAGTAGTGATCATACTGAGTGCAAAATGAAGGCTAGGAAAAGATTGAGAAGCGACCAGCCAAGAAACCAAAAATCTCATAAGCGAGCATTAAGTGCAATTAACACCGAATAATGCACCACAAGTAGGATGCAATTTCATTGCATAACTATTGACTTTCATGCTTGCATAGGGAATCACTAACCTTAACAACAATATTATTACTAAAGCATAATTACTCATAAACATGACTCACATATCACATCATCTTATCTCAAAACTATTACAAGGAATCAAGTTTATTTTGTCCAATGATGTTCATGAAAGGTTTTATTATATCCTCCTTGGATATCTATCACTTTGGAACTAATTTTCATGTGTTGCTTTTGATAAGCTCAAACAAAAATAAGTTAAGATTATGAGCATAAAATTTATTTCTCTGAAATTAATTTAAGTGAAACAAAAGAGAATTCCTTAAAAAGTAACAAAGCACACCGTGCTCAAAAAGATATAAGTGAAGCACTAGAGCAATTGCATAGCTCATAAAGATTTAAGTGCAGCATAGAGAGCAATTTTAACAAGTCATGGCATAATTTTGGCTCTCTCAAATAGGTGTGTCCAGCAAGGATTCATGACTTAAAATAGAAAGCAAAACAAGAAAATACTCATATCATACAAGACACTCCAAGCAAAACTCATAATCTGTGAAGAATAAAAATATAGTTTCGAGTAAAATACCGATGGTCGTTAGAAGAAAGAGGGGATGCCACTCGGGCATCCCCAAGCTTAGTTGCTTCCTTCTCTTTGGATAATAGCTTGGGATGCTATTGGCATCCCCAAGTTTAGGCTCTTCTTATTCCTTATTCCTTTATCCATCATAATATCTCCCCAAACTTGAAAACTTCAATCACACAAAACTCAACAAAACCTTCATGAGATCCATTAGTATATGAAAGAAAATCACTACTATTAGTATTGTTGCAAACCCATTCATATTTTTTCTTGCATTATATCTACTGTATTCCAACTTTTCTAAAGCAAAAACTCTTCAAAGAAAACCATAGTATCATCAAAACAAGCACACAACGCAAAGAAAACAAAACAGTTTGTATCCATCTGAATATTTCAAATACTTCTATAACTCCAAAAATTCTAAAAATTTAGGTAAACGTGAGAAATTTGTATATTAATCGGCTGCCAAAAGAATTGGTATTTTGTGAACCTCCTGTTAAGAATGAGAGTTATTTTTGTGAGCGCAGAAGTTTCTGTTTTTCAGCAACATCAAGACAACTATCACCCAACATGATCCCAAAAGCTTTACTTGGCACAAACACTAACTAAAACACAAAAAAACAATCATAATAGTAGCATAATTGTGCAAACACACAACAACAGAAAGAAAAAGACAAAAATAATTTTTATTGATTGGGTTGCCTCCCAACAAGCACCACCGTTTTATGCCCCTAGCTAGGCATGAAATTTCAGTGATGCTCACATGGAAGATAAGAATCGAAACACAAAGAGAGAATCATGCAATATAACACAAACACATTTAAGTCTAAGATACTTCCTATGCATAGGAATTTTATAAGCAAACAAATTATCAAGACAAGAAACATCTAACATAAGCAAAGGAGAGGAATGAAACATTGAAAATGTCAACACAACGAGAGGTAATTTAGTATAATGAAAATTTCTACAACCATATTTTCCTCTCTCGTAATAATTACATGTGAGATCATATACAAATTCAACAATATAACTATCACATAAAATATTCTCTTCATGATCTACATGCATGCAGAGTTGACACTCTTCCAAAATAGTGGGATTATCATCAAGTAAAGTCATGACCTCTCCAAGCCCTTTTTAACAAAAAATTCATAAGATTGAACACTCTCCAAATATGTGGGATTATTTTTAGCTAAAGTTGACATTCTTCCAAAGAGAGGGCACTCCCTACACCCATGGGCATATGCACCCACTTTTCAAAAAATGCATTTTAAGCATGTTTTGAAGTGTCAAAAAATTCAAAAGAAAAGATCACGCATACATATTCACAAATGTGTGTACACGGCACGAAGTTTTGCGAAAAAATATCTTTTTGTTATGTCTCCACAAAAAAGACAAATTTCGGTGCTTCTAAATAGTGTTCGACGACACAATTTTTTGTCTTTTTTGCGCAGGCCACAAAAAAATTTATTTTTCCGTGAAACTTTATGCACGCACGTAGAACATGGAGACATACCCGTGCAACTCTTTTGCAGATTTTTTTAGCATTTAGAAATATGTTTTCCAATGTGGGTTCATATGTATCCGGGTTCATCCATACACTTCACTTCTTCCAAACCCACTTTTAATATTATCACAAGCATATTCACCATGAGGCTTAAATAAACTATCAAGATCATAAGAATCATTATCACCCCAATCATGATCGTTGGAATAAGTAGTGGACATAGAAATATTAGCATCCCCAAGCTTGGGGTCTTCCATATTATTAGCAGAATTGACATTAATAGGATTTATGATAACATCATTGCAATCATGATTTTCATTCAAGGATCTATCATGAATCACTTTATAAATTCCTTCATTTAACACTTCATCACAATTCTCAGATTCATAAATCTCAAGCAAAACTTTAAGAAAGATAATCTACTGAACTCAATTCGCTAGCAATTGGTTCATCATAGTTGGATCTTTTGAAAATATTAGCAAGTGGATAAGGATCCATATAAATAGATTTTTAGCAAGCAAAGATGCAAGAAAATATAAGACTCATGGCACACAAACAAAGATAGCAAACAATAGATCTGACGAGAAAAAGGCGAACGAAAAAACGGTGAATAAAAATGGCAAATTTTTGTGAAGTAGGGGAGATGAAAACGAGAGGCAAATGGCAAATAATGTAAATTGCAAGGAGATGATATTTGTGATTAGGAACCTGGTAGATGTTGGTGATGTCTCCCCAGCAAAGGCACCAGAAACTCCTTTTGATGTTTGCTTGAACTACATCGGTATTTCCCCGAAGAGGAAGGGATGATGTAGCACAACAACGGTAGGTATTTCCCTCAGTGATGAGACCAAGGTTATCAAACCAGTAGTAGAGCGACACAACACTACGTGAAGGACACCTGCACACAAATAACAAATACTAGCAACCCGACGTATTAATGTGGTTGTCAATCCCTTTCGGGTAACGGCGCCAGAAGTTGGCAAAAAGACGGGATAAAAATATGATAGATTGGATAAATAGATCTCGCGGGAACGCTAGATAAAATAAACAAGAATAAATTGCAGCAAGGTATTTTTGTATTTTTGGTTTAATAGATCTGAAAGTAAAAACAAATAGAAATATATCCCAAAGGAAAATATAATAAAGAATAGACCCGGGGGTCGTAGGTTTCACCCGTGGCTTCTCTCGATGAAAATAGCAAATGGTGGGTAAACCAATTAATATTGGGCAATTGATAGAACTTCAAATAATCATGACAATATCCTGGCAATGATCATTATATGGGCATCACGTCCAAGATTAGTAGACTGACTCCTGCCTGCATCTACTACTATTACTCCATACATCGACCGCTATCCAGCATGCATTTGGTGTATTAAGTTCATGGAGAAACGGAGTAATGAAATAACAATGATGACATGATGAACCCCTCTGTGATGGTGTCTAGATTGGATCTGGTGTTTCTAGAACTTGCAGTGGCTGGAACTGATTTTTGTCAACTCCCCTAAGGTTTCTGGAATATTGGGGTATTTATTGAGCAAAGGGGCGGTTCGGGAGGCCACCGAGGTGGGAACAACCCATCAGGGAGCGCCTGGACCTCCAGGCGCGCCCTGGTGTCTTGTGGTCACCTCGGGCTCCCTCTTTAGTACTTCTTTGGTCCACTGGATGTCTTCTGGTCCAAAAAAATTGACAAAAAGTTTCAATGCGTTTGGACTCCGTTTGTTATTGATTTCCTACGATGTAAAAAATATGTAGAAAACAACAACTGGCACTTGGCACTATGTCAATAGATTATTATCGAAAAATGATATAAAATGATTGTAAAATATCAAAGAATGATAATATAACAGTATGGAACAATCAAAAATTATAGATACGTTGGAGATGTATCAAACGTCCATGACATGCAATGATATCAGGCTCCTCCTCCCTTGCCCTCTTTCCCCCTCCGCGAGTTCGCCTGAGTGCGTCATAGGCCACGTCCATGGTGCACTGCGGCCCCTCCATTTAGAGGCCCTCCTGAGCTCTCCCATTGCCTCTTCCTGCTCTCCCTCTTCCCCAGCAACCTCCCAGACAACCTCCCTCTCCCACTTGTTGATGGAACACAAACTAGGGAGATGCTAATTCGCGCGCAGATGGCCCGATCTTTCATGACAATGCTTGATTAACAGTTCGCCCCCCTATTCCTCCTCGCAACCTCCAAGAATAATTTTCGCCCATGTAAAAAAATACATGAATAAAAATAATGACCCCCTTGGATCAGCACGTAGATGTCGATGTGATGATCAACCCTTTGTCGCTAGTAAATTTCCACGATGGAAAAATCACAGATGATACACAAGATATGGTCGCCCGAAACTCGGACGTTTTACTGTGTTGTTCATAACTCATGAATAAAATCAAAACTAATCTGATTACAAGGCCGTAACCAGGCTTTTTATAAGCCAAAAATAGTACATCAACTCTAAACCTAGATGTTTAGACTCCAACTCCCTCACACGTCATGTGCTAACTAGGAAGAGCAAATCCTATCAAGAAAAGTTAAAGGACGCACGTACGTGCTAGCTAGCTAGCTCGTTGACTCAAACAAAAGGAAAAGAATCTGATAAATCCGCACCAGGATTCTACCTATCACAACTTGATACGGAGGGGTACGAAAATTAGGCTCCACCAAAGCAAGCGTTGGCTCCGCCTTAATCTCCTATATTTTCTTGTAAGAAGCATGGTGCCATTCTGATTCCATTTTATTCTGAAAGCCAATTTGATCTCTTGCCATTTTATGCGTACGTGACTTTTCTTCTCTCTTCTCTTTGATCAATCATAATTCTACACCTTTAGACTCCATGCATATAGGCCTCTACACTAATGTGCCAATGACATCTCCTGGTTCCAATGCATGTGTCATATAGTTGGTCTATGGTCTGCTAATTGCCAAATTAATTTTCAGCCCACAAAGTTCACTCACATGACCATCCTTTCCTCGATGAAATATGACTGCTTGCATGGCACTAGTTTCTGAAACATTTTTATGACCTCTCTGCTTAACCGGCTTAGCTTCGATAGAACAAATAATTGATGTTGCCATGCCGTATCACTCATGCCCTCCTGCCCCCTCAATGGTCGGAGTGCCGTCGCCGACCACCACTCGGATTCGGGTGCCTCGGCCCCTCTCTCTCCTCACCCTAGCTACTCCAGCGCCCTCTCATCACCACCACTGAGTCACCCCTCACACCATCTCATCTTCCCCGTGTATCGGTGTTCTGGGAACTAGGGTACCCAGACTTGCCTGCCTGCGGCCCACGGCGTGGCTCCATCAGTGGCCTGGTATGGCCCATCTTCAGCATTGACAACACAAGACCCTCGCGAGGGACCAAGTCTCGTGAGACGGGTGAAACCAAGACCTCCAAAGTGAGTGGCCTCCCAAGGTCGGCTCCTGAGGAGCGGAGATTCCTATGCAGGCGCCCACCTCGTGAGGTTAAGGTGACACAAGCCATGACGACAAAGTCCAGGAGGGCGCTAGCGGGTGCAATACAACAGGTTTCCTCTTCAGTGCTAACACTAGAAAAAAAGACACATCCGTGGCATTTTAGGTCGAACGAATTTTTTTCTGTCATGCTTATGACACTTCTGTGACGATAATTGTGACAAAACCTGGTATCATCATAGATGTGGTGGGCTCCTACTTCTATGACAAAAAATCTTGGCAGAAAATGGGATTTTCATCCTGGACAAGCTGGAGATGCAACTACATGACATTCTTTGGGCCATCCATGATGGAAAAAATTGTGGTAGAAGTGAGGGCGAGGAAAATTTCGGGGAGTTCCCGGTTACGGTTGGTGGTCGGGGCCGAGTGATGCATGGAGGTTTGCATGTTTCTCTCGTACACGTACGCGCGTGTGTGCAAGGCGTTGCGCTCTAACTGAAGTCGAGCAAGGCATTGGGCTCTAAATGAACCCGAGCGATTGCACTAGCTATGTTATTGAACCCCGTTTGATCCCTTGTCGTTAACTAAACCTGAGTGATTCCTTCACTATTGCTGCTAATTGAAGCCAATCGAAGTTGCCTCTTGATGAACAGTTACTGGCGGGGGTTGGATGAACAGGATCCCATGGTAGCAGAGGCCGTTGCCGCTGGATGAACAAGACCCCGATCGAGGAGGCGTGAGGGTGGATGAACAGTAACCGGTGGAGGGACCCTATACGTGGAGGGCTGGTCGGACAGGACCCCGTGGAGGGGCTGGTTGAACAGGACCCTGTGGAGGGCTGGTTGAATAGTAGCCGGTGGAGCCTGGATGAACAATACCCCGTGGCGGGCTGGATGAACAGTAGCCATTGGAGGATGGATGAACAGGACCCCGTGGATGAACAATAGCTTATGGAGGCTGGAGGAAGTCGATGGTGGATGAACAGTAGCAGGTGCAGGCTGGAGGAAGTCGACGGTGGATGAACAGTAGCCCGTTGATTCCTGTTTTGCGATATGCCACACCCCTCCCGATCAACAAGACCCAGTTTTGACCATACGCTGTCGAGGAGAAGTTCGTTTCCTCTGTTTTGCAGTACGCCACACACCTCCCGATCAACAGGACTCCATTTCGACCGTACGTGGTCAAACACAAGTCTGTTTCCTCCGTTTTGCGGTATGCCAGACTCTTCCCAATGAACATGACCTTGTTTCGACCGTACGAGGTCGAACAGAAGGCCCGTTTCCTCCGTTCTATAGTACGCCAAACTTTGTTTCGGCTGTTCCGTCCAAGCTAGTTGGCTCCCGATGAACACGACGCGTTCTGTTGCCTCCCGATGAACACGACGCGTTCCATTGCCTCCGCATGAACACGACGCAGTTTCTCTGTTCTGACCCAGCCGGTTGGATTCCCATGAACAGGATTATTCGTTGTACACGTTAGAGACCCTGCTCGTATGTACGTACATAGCCATATTTACTATCTTGCAGCATGGCCATAGGTACGTGTACACAATATAGACGGGACTGCGTGACATGCTACGTCGGCACCTCTACTTCAACACATGTCGCTCCTTAGTCAGCCACGGTACATCGCTGCGGAGACACAGATCAACCGCTATGTACGTACACGTTCGCGGCCAGACAGATAACGCTACCTTCACTTCAACCTGGTGGGTCCCAGCTATGAGGGGGTAAGAAGGAAGTTCCTTCCATGCGAAGATAAAACCAATGGGTCCCAGCTATCAGGGGGGAATGTTTTTTCGCGAAATACAGAGGCCCTTCCGGTAGGTCGAGGTGTTAGGTGGAGGAATTTTTATTTTGCGCATAATAAGGAGGCACTTCCTTGCGTGCAACCATGTACCCAGCTATCAGCCTCTCCACATACAATCCTCTTTTGATGGCTGTCATTCGCTGACCGCATTGATGACGTCGTACCGCCCGAGAGCACCAAGGTGGTGGACGATGGTGCGACCTAGGAAGGGACCGACCCTGAGCTGGGGAATACGCAACAGTGGATGCCCACGCGTAGGGGAGTACGATGGTTGACTACTTCTGGTGTGGTTTGATGCTGCCATCTCCGGAGAATAATAGGTGGTGCGGGTGAGTGGATGGAAGGCCTGGCTAGTAGTAGTATGGTCGGGCGGTGAGGCATGCGCGGCAGCACAGCCGACCACAGGAGGTTGGAGGAGGCGGTACGGCGGGCACATGTTTGGGAGGCTGGAGCAACAAGACCAGAGGTTGAAGATGACGCTTGGCCGTTTGATTAACATCCAACGGTCAGTGCAGCTAGATTCGTTTATTGACTAAGTTGAGAAATCCCTGCGTACGCATTAACTTAGTAGGCCCACAAGTAAGCCTCCAAATCTGGTGGGTCCCAGCTAGCAAAGGGAATCAAATTATTATTTTTTGTGTAATAAGGTGGCACTTCCTTGCGTGCGAAGATGTAGCTGGTGGGTCAAACCTGTCAGGGGGAGAAATTATTTGTTTTCACATAATACAGGGGCACTTGCTGCGTGCGGGCATGGGCCATGTGGGTCCCTACTTGTTAGCCAATCCAAGGACATGCCTCATCCGATGGCTGTCGTTTGTTGACAAAGTTGACCACGCCGCGCCAAGAGAACCAACGCAATGAACGATGGCGAGTACTATGAAGGGAACGACCCGGAGCCGATGAAGACATAGTAGTGGATGCCCACGTAGAGGGGAGTATGAGGGTTAACTGGTTCGGCTACGGTGTGAGGCTTCCGTCGTCGGACAAGCCTTCCGTACGCCTTAGTAGGCCCACAAGCCTTCCGTACTAGTCACTGAGTATAATTCTCAAGAAAATAGTAGGCCCACAAGTGAGCATCACATCTGTGGCAGAGAACATATAGCCCATTTGCGATTTGTAAGAATGTACAACCCATTTTTAAATTCTAATGGAATTTACTACAACCCATTTTACAGTCTGTTAAAATTACAACCCATTTTCTAGCCAGGACAATGATTAATAATTTCAACCAACCTCTCAAAACAGAATTCAACCAAATATCCCACATTTTGATGGGATCTGAATTATTTTTATCCCAAAATTTCGAGTCAGATTAAATATAATTTCAAAATGAATTTGTATTAAGTAAAAATCTAAAGAAATAATGCGCGCGCAATAAGTAATGAAATTAAAATTTCCAAATTCAAACAATAATATTTTTTAAACTAATTACCTGTTTGGTGTGTTTTTGTATATTCACAGCCCAGATTTTATAATTACATCCCATTTATTATTTCTTAAAGCCCATTTTCTTGGTAGGCCTAATGCATCCATCATAGGAAAGATTTACAGCCCAGCGGGGTGGAGAATAACAAGCAGACCTGGGTTCGGTATTCCACAAAACAAGTATAGCTGGGCTAGCCATTTTCACCTTGAAAAAATAATATCTGGGCTGGATATTTAGTTGACATAAAATAATAGCCTGGCCTAGATGGGCCATAGCCCGCCCAGTTTATACCCTGCTCCTCTGAACAATAGCAAAAGCATCACTCAAGAAAAACTCCGCTTACACCTAAAAAACAAATACTGCTCGAGCTGGTGGGTCCCAGTGTCGGCCGCTCCATGTGCAATTCTCTCATTTCTTGACTATATAGGTTGATGATGGTGTGGGATCGTGATGTCAGGAAACCAGGAGCAAGCAAAAAAAATTATAGTTGTATATAATAAGGAGGAACTTGCGTACGTACGGATATGGCCCTAGTGGGTCCCTACTCTAATCCTCTCAAAATAAAGTTATCTCCTGATTCCTCATCTTCATTGACCATGTTGACAATGCTCGGTGCCACGACAAGTGCAATAACTCGAAGGACGACGAAGAGGGCCTCACGGGCCCTACTAATGGTCTGATACAGTGCCCACTGCTCATTCAAGAATCCATGATCATCGGACACCTTTGAGCACCTTCGAGAGACTGAGACGACATGAAACGGTAAGGCCACCCTTGGGAACTCTGGATTGTTTCACACCTATATTAAGATAGAAGTGTAATTTACTTGTCATCGGAAACAACACGTAAAATACAGGTGTAATAAAAATCATGGGCCGGAGGTCTGTAACGAAAACCAGCGAGTTACACATGTAATTTGAGAGACTAGTGTACATTTTACTAGACAAAATCGACCAACCAAGCACTTCGCTCAAGACCATCTACTTTTATTTACAAGCGTCAGTTTTACAAGCGGTTTTGGTTGGAAAACAACGATCCAATCACGGCGTATGATGATGAGCTGGTTGGAAGATCATATGGTTTCACCTCTAACCTACCCGAGTTGTTGTATAGGCTATGAATGAAACATAAGACAATGGACATCTTAAGCATAGAAACAACAGAAGAGGATGATCTTCTTAACATGCAAATCACAGGGATTATATCAACGTGCAAAACAATATAAAGCATTATTCTCAGGAGGCATGGTGAACAGCTCATGACGCCGCATGCCACAACATTCCAAGCTCTACTTTGCAATCAAACTCACAAGGTCTGGCATTACATAGACAACACTCAGAACAAACTCTTAAAATACCTTACATAAGTCAACATTCATGTGACTATGCATCTTAGTTGAGTAAATATTTACTTCTAAACTGAAGACAAGAATAGGAAAAAACGATCGACACTGCTCACAGCAAAGGGCGTCCCACTCAAAAAATATCAAATGCATGTCTTCTGGCTAACATCAATTACCAAAATTTGACAAGGTTTTCCAATTCCAATATATTAAACTAATGTCTTCTTGCTAACAACAATGATTAAACTTTGACAAGCTTTTCCCATTCAAAATATGTAATGCCTACGATTATGGAATGGGCAGGGTTTGTTATGAGTTTGTCATGTGATAGTTCGGTGGCTCAAGGTGATGACGAATGATTAGAGAACCATTCGATGTATTGTGCATGATGAAGTATTATGGAGGACACGAAACATCTGAACATTTTGTGAAGTTCCACTAAAACCAAGCTGAGCATCCCTGTGGATTTTGTATTTACACTACTAGGGAAAACACTACCAGTAGCGTTGGTTTTTAGCATATTAGTAGCGTAGGTACCCGCGCTACTACTACGACGCTACAACTAAATTTTAGCAGTAGCACGTTTTTTACCCCACGCTACTAATAACAGACATAGCAGTAGCGCTAGTGCACCACGCTACTACTATACCAAGCCCACGCTACTAATAATGGAATAGTTATAGCGTGTCTATGATACACGCACACTACTAGTAACTAGTTAGGATTAAAAAAAATTAAAAATCTACCTATTCCAGTTTAGACATACATTTCATACTACTCACATACCTGCATTTCGTAATACATATATGGTATGCGTACATCAATCATACATATTCTGACATAGATAATTAATATATATATGTATATATATATACAACATATGCCACCCGTATAGGTCATCGGCGTCGTCGCCTCCGCAAGCCAGTGTTGGTGGTGTTGATGTCGTCGTCATCATCGCCGCCGCAACACCGTGATGATGTTGTCGTTGTCGCCATAGTAGCACCGTGATGATGCCATCGTTGTCGTTGCTGCCGCAGCCCCGTGTCGATGTCTCATGCCCATGTGTTCCCGACTAGAAACTCACAAATCCTAGAATTAAACAACGAACGAAGACCACTACTAGGAACTCACAATGACCTGGAGCATTAGTACAATATAATAGTAACTTATAGAGCACTTAGTAACAATAGCATAAACAAAAGCATATAGCAGCAGCATAGTATATATGAATTATAAGCAGTACCAAACAGACCAGTCATAGAAATTGGGGAAAACCCAACTTAAGAAGGATACAGTGCTAGGCATGACCACAAGTGAAAGGAGATAAGGAATTCCAAGGCGGTACCAAATCTTATTATAGATTCTGAATCCAAGATTTTGAGGCAAATTGTAACAAGCAAAGGTTGTGCACCAAGTAGAAGTAATTCCCAGGTCATCCGCAAGCAATCAAGAAGGCATCAGCAACAACAGATGTATTACCAACATTGTACCCTTTACTGCCAGGTCATTTCCATTTAACTCTTGGTTGCAGATGTATTATTGCTGTAGTAATAGAAATCATCAGGAGTAACAACACTTGGTGTGTCAATCAATAAGCATCAGAACCAACAAAGATCTATCTAGCTACACAACTGTCCTAGTATTACGGTCTATTTGAGTAGAAGAAAACAGAGTTGTTCTAAAACAGAACAGAGGGGAGTTTGTAGGTACCTGGGTTTGGCCATGGACGACAAATTAGGACAACTCAGAAATCTGTCAACTAAAAATTTCCATGATGAACAATCCTTCACACTTCTGAGACGGATGGCTCATCTGCTGCCAATCAATGTTCATAGGATAGTTCAAAAGTGTACCAGATAATTAGTTTTTTGTGAAAGCTAGAGCAAATGAACCGCAATCAAGTACAGGTGAAAACTAAACAGACTTATGGACTCATCCCCAACAACTTACCAGTATATTGCCACTCACCTCTCACCCATGGATGAACACTAAACATACTTAGAGGTCAAAATTAGGAATTATTTGGATGCACCTCACCTCTCACCCATTAGTATGAAAACTATAGATTAGACCGGCCAGCATGTGACCCTAACCAAGAATTAGAAGTACCTTGCCTGCATGTGGTTGGCTGCTAGAGTTAGCATGTATGTATGCACAAACATCAAGGTTACAAATTGGTTGACGATCAAATAATTCAACTTGCTCATCCAACATTTGAGTTGGAACTTGATCAATGGCTGGCTGGACATGAATAATGCATGAATCAGATATTACTAGATACATGAGTAGCATCAGCATACCCTCTGGTCCTTGCAACCTACACCTTCCTTGTAATCGAGTGCTGATCTGCACAGAGCTCAGCACACGTCCCCATATGGAATTCATTGTACACGTCCCACAGCCCATCCTTGAGCATCCCGTTGATGAGGACGTCATGCCCAAACCGCGACCCTCGTCTACATTTCATGTCAACAGAGGACCTTGTTAATGTTGGGCATACCCAAAGACTTGGGTTTACCGGGCGCCCTACAACGATGGATGAAGAAAATATAAAAGGACAAAGTATACTGCATAAATACACTTTATTTTTTACAACCTTAACTTTGCAGGCATTCAGATGGAAGAGATGAGCAGCAACCAACTATATCTATGTGTGTGTGTATGTCCCCCTGACTTTGCTGCAGTTCAAGTGCAATTAGGATGTGCTAATAATTAGTTTGATCTTTACAGTTTATTTTCCTTCTCTGCTGATGCCATCTTCAGTTAAGCATAATTGGAAAATTTTGAATTTTAAACTGTATGTGTGATCAGCCATGTACACGCAACTACAGGCAGGGTTTGTACAGAAGTCACACACACACAGGGAGAGAGAGAGCAGCAGCTGTGTGCATTCTCTTTACTGATTGATTGCTAATGAGTATTTACTACACATGCTTTATTTACCAACTTGCAGCAGTTGTGTGCATTCTCTTAGAATTTATTTATTTATTGGTTTCCAAATGGACTAAGCAATCAATGTTGTCAATCATCTATCCGGAATGGATCCAATATAGTAAAAAGCTACTATTCCATGCCCAAAGAAATTGGTAACCTCTTATACATCCCTATCTCTAAACTAATAATTAGTACAAGTAGTGGATGTCCGTCTAACAGAAGAGGAAAATGCAGACTCCTTCCTCTGCTCCAGCGACTCCATCTTGCTCCTACAGAGCAGAGGACGGAGGGAGACACTGCCAACGGCTAATGCTATCATTTTGTTAGAGAAAGGTGTACTCCACACTATAATATATTCCGGCAAAGAAAATCTAAGACCATCCTTGCCCGATCTTGATAGCATCAGGAATCACTAACCCTAGCTTGTAGCTACAGATCCATCACTTACATATTAAGCAGCGATGGTGTCCAAACTCCAGCTCTTGGTAGGTATTGCGATGCCACCGGCTCCTGCTCCAGGCGACCTCTGCTCCACCGGCCACCGGCAGAAACATTGGCTTGTCCAGACTAGTAGTGGTGGTTGCAGCCAGGGGGTCGGTGCCCGAAACCCTAGCCGCGGGCAAAGGTGCAGGATTTGAGGCATGGATCTGGATGGAGGGGAGGGAGGGGCGGAGATTGGGCAGCATTGGGGTGCGTTGTGCGCAGCCGGAGCTCGCCGGAACTGGCAGGCGTGTGTGGTGGCGACGGCAAGGGGATCGTGGCGGAGAGGAGCTTGACCGCGGGGTGGGGGTGAGCATCACAAGAGATAGGTTTTTTGAGGATTCTCCAGAGAGAGTTGGGTGTGGTGGGTGGTGCGGTAGTGGACATGCTCAGAAGTATCGTGGGTGTCTCGCCCGGGCTATAGGTATTCACTTAGTAGTAGCGCACGTTTTCTACCCCATGCTATTACTATTGTCTGATGAGGGGACAAGGTGAAAATCATTTAGTAGCAGCGCAGGTTTTTTGTGCCCGCGCTACTACTATGTCATTTTGAGGATTAGCACGTTTTTTTTGCCACGCTACTACTAAATGTCTATCTATAAGGGTTTTCCTAGTAGTGCTATATGCTGCAAGAAAACAAAGACACATCAACGCACACATGAATATTGGCCCAGTGTCAACCCGCCAATTGGTGGACTGACAAATTGGAAGTATGGTAAACAGATTACCATACCAGATACCCCATCATTGTTGCTTAGAGTGACATTGATAGACATGGAGTCCTGTCCTGGCTTCTTGCACTTGTTTGTGCACTTCTTTGCCCAATGTTCCTCCGAACCACAAGTAGAGGAGCCATCTCTCTTTTTGTCTTTCTTCTTACCCTTCTTAAAGGTAGTATTCTACTGGACAGAGTTATTTCCCTTCAACTTGTGGGAATTTTTCTGCCTTGAAGACGTTGTAGCTCCATTCAGAGGGGCATGGTTTGTCATCAGTTTGAACATTGAAATGGCACATGGTGCCGGATTAACTAGCGTATCTTTTTGTGCATTTCCACTAAAATCAAACAATGTCTTGAGTAGCATGGTGGATTTCGTATTTAAATGTTGCAAAGTGTTAAACACGTTGGCATCTCCGTTTAAATAGATAGTCTGATGGCTCAAGGTGACGATGAATGATTAAAGAACCATTCGATGTATTATGCATGATGAAGTATTATGGAGGACACGAACCATCTGAACATTTTGTGCAGTTCCACTGACATCATGTTGAGCATCCCTGTCTGCATAAATACAGAAAAAGCAAGATAAAAATAATAGTGGTACTAGTTGATTAAACATGCACTTACAACTATAATCATCCTCATTATCTTAACAAGAAAAGATAGCAATACAATAGCTTGAATTAAACATTTATTCAAGACAACAGAACAATATAATCAGCACAATATAACAAAGCACGATCATGTGTGTCGGATTTCGGGTTCCGGCAGACCCTTGAGGTTCGAACACTGGGGTGCGCGCGGAGATTTCACCTTCTACCTACCTGCACCCCTCCGCCTCGCTAAGATCTAAGCTATGGAAAGAACAGCACAAGAGACACAGGGTTTATACTGGTTCGGGCCACCGTTGTGGTGTAATACCCTACTCCAGTGTGTGGTGTGGTGGATTGCCTCTTGGGCTGATGATGATGAGCAATACAAGGAAGAACAGCCTCGCGAGGGTCTGTTCTTGGCTGGGGGGATGAACAATCCTTCACACTTCTGAGACGGATGGCTCATCTGCTGCCAATCAATGTTCATAGCATAGTTCAAAAGTGTACCAGATAATTAGTTTTTTGTGAAAGCTAGAGCAAATGAACCGCAATCAAGTACAGGTGAACACTGAACAGACTTATGGACTCATCCCCAACAACTTACCAGTATATTGCCACTCACCTCTCACCCATGGATGAACACTAAACATACTTAGAGGTCAAAATTAGGAATTATTTGGATGCACCTCACCTCTCACCCATTAGTATGAAAACTATAGATTAGACCGGCCAGCATGTGACCCTAACCAAGAATTAGAAGTACCTTGCCTGTATGTGGTTGGCTGCTAGAGTTAGCATGTATGTATGCACAAACAACAAGGTTATAAATAGGGTGTGTACTAGTTAATTGGTTGACGATCAAATAATTCAACTTGCTCAACCAACATTTGAGTTGGAACTTGATCAATGGCTGGCTGGACATGAATAATGCATGAATCAGATATTACTAGATACATGAGTAGCATCAGCATACCCTCTAGTCCTTGCAACCTGCACCTTCCTTGTAATGGAGTGCTGATCTACACAGAGCTCAGCACACGTCCCCATATGGAATTCATTGTACACATCCCACAGCCCATCCTTGAGCACCCCATCGATGAGGACGTCATTCCAAGCTCAACTTTGCAATCAAACTCACAAGGTCTGGCATTACATAGACAACATTCAGAACAAACTCTTAAAATACCTTACATAAGTCAACATTCATGTGACTATGCATCTTTAGAGAAAATATTTACTTCTGAACTGAAGACAAGAATAGGAAAAAACTATCGACATTGCTCACAGCAAAGGGTGTCCCACTCCAAAAATATCAAATGCATGTCTTCTGGCTAACATCAATTAGCAAAATTTGACAAGGTTTTCCAATTCCAATATATTAAACTAATGTCTTCTTGCTAACATCAATGATTAAACTTTGACAAGCTTTTCCCATTCAAAATATGTAATGCCTATGATTATGGAATGGGCAGGGTTTGTTATGAGTTTGTCATGTGATAGTCCGGTGGCTCAAGGTGATGACGAATGATTGGAGAACCATTCGATGTATTGTGCATGATGAAGTATTATGGAGGACACGAACCATCTGAACATTTTGTGAAGTTCCACTAAAACCAAGCTGAGCATCCCTGTGGATTTCGTAATTACACTACTAGGGAAAACACTACCAGTAGCATTGGTTTTTAGCATAGTAGTAGCGTAGGTACCCGCGCTACTACTACGACGCTACAACTAAATTTTAGCAGTAGCGCTTTTTTACCCCACGCTACTAATAACAGACATAGCAGTAGCGCTAGTGCGCCACACTAATACTATCCCAAGCCCACGCTACTGCTAATGGAATAGCTATAGCGTGTCTATGATACACCCACACTACTAGTAACTAGTTAGGATTAAAAAAAAAAAAATCTACCTATTCTAGTTTAGACATACATTTCATACTACTCACATACGTGCATTTCATAACACATATATGGTATGCGTACATCAATCATACATATCTGACATAGATAATTAATATATATATATATATATATATAGGACAGCACTATTCTAATCCCAGGATTAGAATAGTTATTTGGATCACAGCAGCCCCTATATAGGGCCTGATGGACCCCTCCCAAACTTCCCTGAACTGCCCGCCCAACCAGACATCATCCCACCCGATCTCGAGCCGCCCCGACAGGATCCACCTGATCCCCTGATCCCGAGCCGACCCACCCCCTCCTCGCCGCTCCTCCCCTCGATCCCCGACCTCCTCCCCTCCTCGCTGCCCATCTTCGCCGGATCCGCCGCCGCCGCTCCTTCCCCAGCTCCTAGCCGGCCGGATCCGCCGCCTCCCCTCCTTCCCTAGCTCTTGGCCGGCCGGGTCCTCCACCTCCCCTCCGTCTCCAGCCCCTGGCCGGCCACCGGCGCGGGCGAGCGAGCGACAGCGGATGCCGGCGCGAGGGAGCCCGCGTCGCCTGGACTTCAGGAAGCCGCATCCTCGTCCCATCGCCACCGCCCGAAGCCTTGGAAGACCAGATGACCGGCCCGACGCAAGCTACGGCGAGCGGCGCGACCAACAGAGCAACTCTTCCGCGGAGGCGGCATCTGCTGCGACCTCAAATTCAGCGGCAACAGTACATGAACTTCCTCCCAATTTTGCCTTCTTCTTCAATCTTGCCTTCTCTGACCTTCTTGTTTCATGCAGATGAACTTCGTGCCCTCTGCAAGACATGGATTGCCATTGAATTCCTCTCATACCTCCATGACGAATTGTTCTCAAGGTGGCCTATCAGCTGCTGGAAAAAGGATGGCCGACCTTCTAGCCAGTGTATGGTTGAACTTCTTCCTTCCTTCAGTTTGTTATTTGCTTACAGCTATGTGAATTTCAGGTGGTGTGTGAGCATCAGTCCAGGCTACAAAAAGCTTTTTTAAAATCTGCCTGCCTGCTTAGAACCATGTGAAGTTCTGGTAGTGTATGAGCCTCAGTCCAGGCTACAAAACAGCATTGTAAAATCTGCCTGCCTGCTTACAGGCATGTGAAGTTCAGGTAGTATGTGAGCCTCAGTCCAGGCTACAAACACTATAAAATCTTCCTGCATTCACATTCACATGTGCAAAAGCCATGTGAAGTTCAACTAGTAAGTGTGCTAGAGTTCAGGTTGGTATGTGTCTGGTTCTGTGCAAAAAAAAAGGAAAATAGAACATGCATGTGATATGACATGAAGGTCAGGTTGGTATGCACTAGCAGTCCAACCATTCAAAAACTCATGAAGGTTCACGTTTTTTAACTGTAGACAGTATTTCCCCTTTGCAAAAAAAGAAGTTCAGGTTGTGGAGAGTGCTCGGTTCAGGTACATATAAGTAATCAAATATTGTAGAATTAAAAAACATGATGTGAAGTTCATTCTGTGAAGGGTGCTCAGTTCAGGAACAAAGGCATTGGCAGATGCTCAACTCAGTGCATAGTGTGATGGCTCTCACCACTTTTATATGAGAAGTTAAGGCTGTGAATAATGCTAAGTTCAGTTACAAAGGTATATGCAGATATAACTTGTGTGCTAATAGACATTTTTTTCTTTTATGTCAACAAGACGAGAGACGCATGAAGAAGCTTAGAAGTTCTCAGCAGCAAGTACACAACCCAAAGCCTGTACGCGTTGCACCACCCCCTCAATGGGTCACACCTCAAACGCACCAACGGCATTACCAACCTGCTCCAGACCAAAAATGGATGACACCCGAAACACACAGATACTTCCAAGAAGCTGGGTCACATCCCTATCCGCACAGGTTTGCGCCACCACCTGATTGGGTGACGCCGGAAATCCCCCGCGGATTCTTTGTATCCACCAGCAGACTCCCAAGCACGCCGATAGAGGAGGGGGTTAGCTCAAGTCCTGCGTGTAACTCTGGGGGTTATCCCGGTGTGCCTCATCAATGCCAAAGCGAAGCAACTAAACCGGATCCTAGGACAAATCCAACAGCAACACACAGGGAGGAGAGTGATCTGCACACTACCACCGTTTGATCCTGCTGCTGCTGCTACAGGTCAGAATTCTACGGGGCATAAGGTAGATGGATTGCTTCACAAAACAAAAGAGCAAACCAAGACCAGGATCGCAATACCTCCACAACCACCTCAAGCAAAAAGGACGCAAACAAGAGAGAGGCCATCTTCAGCCCTCCTTCCTCCTCGTGATCCACTACTGCATCCTGCTATGATTACTCCGCCATGCCCCATCCCAAAGGGACAGCAGCCAACACCGGCGGAGTTGCGTTCATACACACACGTAAGTGAAACAAAAAAATATTTATATACACATCTTGTATTATCTGCATATTTTCTGCTCCCTCCAGGATAACAAGTTCATAAATTGCATTTTAAGGTGCGGTTTGGATTATTATTTTTCTTTTTCTACAGACGCCAGATCTATCGGATTATCTAATACCAAGACTAAAGATGCGATTCAAAGATGTAGAGAAAGCAAGGGAATTTTATAACAGATACGCCAGACACGCTGGTTTTGGAATCAGGAAGACGGGTGGAAATGACAACCACAAGTATTTTGTTTGCGCCTTCCAAGGGATACACACATCTTCTGTTTCAGAGGCCAACAGGAAGCGAAACAAAACATCGCAGAGGACGGGCTGCAATGCAAGAATGAGGGTGAAGGTGCAGGAGGACGGCACATGCGTGGTAGTGGACATTGAGTACAATCATAGTCACCAGCTCATGCAAACTGATGACATGCTGGTATTTTTGCACTCACACAAGAATTATGACCCCACTATTTTGGAGTACATAAAGCTCCTGCAGTACCATGATGTGAAGCACACAGCAATCATGTCCATGCTATCTGAAAATGAAGATGGAAGCTACTTCCTAAGCATGATCGGACGAGACCTACTAAACCAGTAAGTATTCAAACACCCACATACTGCAATCTAAAATAGCATCCTAGCTCACAACCCTTTGCTAGCAAAAAATAAACAAATGCATGTTTGCATGTGATTTGCAGGAAAGCCATGAATGCAAGGAAAGATGATTTGGATGATGTATTGAAACTTGTTTCATTCTTCAAAGACATGAAGGCAATAAATGATGAGTTTTTCTATGACATCCAAGTGGACAAGGACAAGTCAATTAAAAACATTTTCTGGTCCAATGCAAGCTGCCGAGGAGCCTATCAAGACTTCGGCGATTGCGTAACATTCGACACGACTTACAAGACCAACAGATTTCATGTGCCCCTGGGAGTGTTTGTTGGAACAAACCATCACTTCCAGTCAACGATATTTGCTGTTTCCCTGATAAGAGACGAAGATGCAAAGTCATTCAACTGGTTGTTCGATACATTTCTACGGTGCATGAACAACAAGCACCCAACTTGCATTCTAACAGGTGAGTTCAAAAAAAAAACTCCTTAAGTTTCATCATCTTTTTCAGTGTATGGGTCTGTGTTTGTTGGGTACATTTGTTTTGTCTGAAAATAATGTAAAGAATGCAGTTCAACCACTGTAAGCACAGAAGTCCAACTAGAAGTACAAGAAAGCAAAATTATCTGTCACATGTTTAGAAAAAATTAGTTATGAATGTGAAGTTCAAGTACATCAATCATAGAAGTTCAAGGACAAATCTGTAAGATAAATATATGTAGCATGTTCAGAAAAATATAGTTATTTACGTGAAGTTCAAGCACCGCCACCACAGAAGTTCAACAACAATGCTTTAAGAAAAAATTTGATTGCGACACTACTAGTTTGTCCTACTACTAACTGTGATGTTCAAGCACTGATACCAAAGAAGTTCAGCAACGCTGCTGTAAAGAAAAAAATACATGTGACATTCTTAGATACCATACTGCCAAGATGTGTAGTTCAAGTACTTGTACAACATAAGTTCACCATCGGTACAAAAAAAGAATCAAGTTTCATTTTTTTAATTCATGCAGACCAATGCCCATCAATGGCGAAAGCTATACCACAATCATTTCCAAACACCGTCCACAAGCTATGCCATTGGCACATCACGAAGAAGTACGGGGAATACCTCGCGTTGTTGTACAAAAAGTATAAAACATTCACAGAGGAGTTCACAGCTATATTAAACTGGCCGTTGATGCCAACGGAGATTGAAGATGCCTGGGCTAAGCTTGTGCACAACTACAAACTGGAGAACGACCAGATGATGATGCAGCTCTGGAGTGATAGGAAGATGTGGATTTCAACATATTACAAGAACATATTCTGTGCTAGAATGACTTCCACAGAACGAAGCGAGAGCATGAACCACGTGCTAAAGAAAGGGTTTGTCAAGGGGACCCAGAACCTACACAAGTTTGCTAGGAGGGTCAATGCTTGCATACAAACTCGGATGCAGAAGGAGAACGAGCAAACAATCACCAGCATGGTATGATGACAAGTACAAAACACCCCCATCATGTTCTGTTTTACCTTCAACATGTGCACTTTGAATTTAAAAAAATGAAACCCATGACTCTGCTTCGACTAATATCTCACTTTTTGACATGTGCAGACCAATCCTGTGACAAAAACAACTTACAGCTACAAGGAAGACATGTCTATCAAGTACACAGAGCCGTGTACACTGAGATGAGGAATAGGCTGAGAAAGGCCACACTATTTCACGCAAAGCGTATAGCAGAGCCCACTAAGTACCTTGTGTACTACCACAACAAGCCTGGCAATGATGACGAAGAAAGATTTTCCTGGTCAAAGCATGAATTCCAGGTTGTAGCTCACCCAGAGAAGGAAATATACGAGTGCGAATGCAAGCTCTGGACACACACAGGTGAGCGAAAAAACAAGATCATTAAATAGCTAGACTAGTAGTATCATATAAAAATTTATGAAACTCACTGCTGGCTCACAAACTATGTATTCTGCATTCATCACAAAAATGTAGGCCTGTTCTGCCTTCACATCATGAACATACTGGACTACATCAAGCCTGACAAATTTCCAAACAAGTATATCCTCAAACGGTACACAAAGACTGCAAGATCACAACTAACCTTTGATACAAGGGACTACAACACAACTACATCGGATGGCAGCTCAAGGCTATCGAAGCAAGACATCTTGCTGCAGCTGAATTTGATGGTTAACAAGAAAGCGATGAGATGTGACCAGCACTATGACAGAGCCTACTATGTTCTCAAGAGGCTTGTGGAAGAGCTTTATGCAATACATTTAGCAAATCAAGCGGATGCTGACGAAAGGATGGCTGAAGAGGACGCTGAAATTGAAGATGACCTTCATTATTATGCAGCTGAAATGCTCAACGCCGCCGCTGAAGCCAACCAATGCAAGCAGGGTGATGGCCAATCAATGGAGCAGCAACAGCAAGAGACGATGAAATTGCCGTTGTATTCTGAAACAAAGGGTAGGAAGAAAATTACTGTAGCAAAGAAAAGTGACAAGACAGCTCAAATGAAGGCAGCACCTGCAGGAAGAGTCGTCGTGCACGATGAGAACGGAGTGCCACTTGGACACAGGAAATGCAGTTTGTGCAACCAGGTTGCGGGACACAACAAGCTAACCTGTCCAACACTATAGGAAAGAAACAATGCTGAGGAGATCAAGCAAACCAAATCTCAAAAACAGCAGCCCAAAGTTATGGAACAAAAGAAGGGACCACAACCAAAGAAAGCAAGTAGCGGAGTTTGTAGCATACACAAGGAGTATGAACCACATAATACAAGAACATGCCCGAAGCACGTAGATGCTGAAAAGACAAGCAAAATGCGAGAGAAGAAACAGAAAGCGAGACCTAGAGCCAACAACAAGAAAGTGGTGGAAGATGAAGAGGAAGACGAAGAGGAAGACGACGTCGAAGAAGAGGAAGACGAAGAGGAAGAGGAAGTGGAATGCGACGATGAAGAGGAAGAGGACGATGAAGAGGAAGAGGTACATGTCAAGCAAAAACCTCTACCACCAAAGCCTTGGAGGAGCGCAAGGCTCATGAACAGTTAGAATAGGTCAATTAACTCAATGCACAACTTGTGTCATGTCAATGTGCAGAACATTATGTCATCCCCTGGTAACATACACTGTGAAGTTCAAGTAATATTACTGCAGAAGTCCTGGTATGTTATGGCAGGAAGTGATGTGCTGGTGCTGTATTGCATGAAAGAGCAAGCAGTAATAAATTGAAAACATACACTATGAAGTTCAAGTAATATTACTGCAGAAGTCCTGGTATGTTATGGCAGGAAGTGATGTGCTGGTGCTGTATTGCATGAAAGAGCAAGCAGTAATAAATTGAAAACATACACTATGAAGTTCAAGTAATATTACTGCAGAAGTCCTGGTATGTTATGGCAGGAAGTGATGTGCTGGTGCTGTATTGCATGAAAGAGCAAGCAGTAATAAATTGAAAACATACACTATGAAGTTCAAGTAATATTACTGCAGAAGTCCTGGTATGTTATGGCAGGAAGTGATGTGCTGGTGTTGTATTGCATGAAAGAGCAACCAGCTAAATAATCATACAGTTTTGAAGTTCATGTCAGCTTAAAGAAGAAGTTCTGGTATGTAAAATCGATGTAGGAAAAGAATATGCTTAAAAAATAAAGTTTCGCCGCATAAACTAAGGTTAGCAACCCTAAGACAACGCGTTCAAATGTGAAGTTCTGCTTGGATACGTGCAGAAGTTCATGTACAATGCAACAAAGATAAAGAAACATCAACAATATTTGTACACAGATTTACATATGAAATACGTTCGCACTTGAAAAAACACAAAAAACAAATATAGATTCTACGCAAAAGCATACATATTGGTTGGGTTGAACATTACCAACACATTACACAACACAGAATATCCTCTCCATCTGAAACCAGCAGCCCAGCCACATCTCAAAGCAGAAGTTCAAGTCTACGATCATATGTTGGGAGCCCAAAAATAAACAACACAAAAAAAATCAAGTAGTTCAACCAAAACCGAGGGAGAAGTTCAGGTACATCTGTTGGGGCAAAAACATTCAACACATCGATATTGAAAAACGACGCAGTACATTCAAATTCACAAAGCCAAATCATTCTTCACACCAAATGCATTTGTCCACAATATCATAAGTAATAATGCTGCACCTATAGATACACAAATCACTAAAAACATTCTTACAACCAAATCTTTACGGAATTGTTCCAATCATTATCAAACCTAAAAATCTGTACGAAATCAAATCTACAATGAAACTAATGATTCGCATTCACGGGCCAACGGACTGGATCTCTTTAGGGAGCTCTGAACGCATGACTTCATTCTTCTCGCTAAAAATCAGAGTGTGCATGAACTCATCCTTCCAGTCATCTGCAGCAGCCTGCAAACAAAGAAAGGTGAAAACGATGGTTTAGTAATGGATATCTAAAACCACAACAGGAGCGTCTCAGCAAAAACACACAAGAATAATCAAAGGATGATGAGACAAGAACAAAGACAGAACATACTTCCACATCACCAAAATCTTCAACAACCTCATCGCCATCATACAAAGAGCAGAACTTCACGGCAAAGAAACCACAATAATTACTCTTCTGCTTCGGAACATCGATGAAAGTCGGCCTCTTTGCAATAGTCACCCAGTTAGGCTGCTTGCTCGCCTTGTATGTAGCCTTGCCGTAACCTCCTCGAGAAACCCAAAAAATCTCTTCATCTGCCAGAAATAACAAAATTAGATGAAGTCAAAAACATGTTAACCAAAATAGTTAAGTTCAGGTACATAACAAAGCGACACTTAGATAAGATCCACCTAAGCAAAATAGCAGAAGTTCAACTTCTAAACGACAGTCAGTTCAAGCAGTATTACCAAAATAGAGGCATCAGCATATTTTGTCAACACAAGGCATAATAAACTTCGTGTCAAACAAGAGAATGTGAAAGGAGGTTCAGGCTACGAAACACTCACGATATTTTGGCAGTCCCCGTGGAAACTCCGCGACGTTTCCATATTAGCGTAAGAAAGTGAATCAAGGATGTCAATGCTCCCACGATATCTATTCACCACGTACACATTGTAGTGCGCCGTTGTGCCAATTGGCTTGAATAGAATCAAGAAAAACTGCAAAAGAATGAAAGGACCGGTGAACACAAACTATAAAGCATATGTACTCAAGAACCGGCATGAACAAAAACTTCTTGACAAACTCAGCAAAAGGATGGACATGAAATTAAAAAAAGCAAGAGTTATGAAAAACTAACCAGCTTTGCATTAAGAAGGTCTTCTTCCTTGCGAACAAACATTGGGAGGAGACCAGGAGATTTTTCTGCATCAAACTTTGGAACTGTTGCGGCATAGAAATCATACTCCAGGCAGTACTGAGCATTCACCAAAACACAATTAAAACACCTCCCAGATGCCACTACAACAAAACTAAGGCAAAAAAGGAGATAGGGGTGCAAAGAACTAAAACCTGTATGAAGTAGGGACTAAGTACAACCCTGTCAGCACTAGTGAAAATCTCAGAGGTCTCCGGCTTATCCTTCCACAAATTTATGAGATATTCCATCTGCTGCCTTTCACTGAAAAGCGTATAAAGGACACGTCCTGTGAGGTCAATCACATTCCCAGGGATGGTAAACATGAAGTAGCTTGTCCTGCAGAATACAAAAGGATGGTAAAAAAATATATTAGAAGTTCAGGTACAACAACAAACAGAAGTTCAGACACTATAACTCAAAAGGCAAGAGGAGACATAAAACAGAAGTTCAGATACTACGACAACGGCAGTTCAGACAGTACAACAAACAGAAGTTCAGACACTATAACTCCAAGGCAAGGGAGAAATGAACAGAAGCCCACATACTACAACAACAGAAGTTTCAGACACAGGGTAGCATCTCTGGCAGCAACAAAGTTAAAGAAGAAGAAAACTCACTCAGAATACTTCTCCAGACCGTCTTTACTCAGCACATATTGTTTCAACTTCCGGGCCTCGGATAGATGAGGGTATATGTATTTTTTCAGGGGAGCGACAGGAGAACGCCACTTCAAAGGCAATCGTGATGCTCTCTTGGAGGAAGTTATATTCCCAGACTCAACTGCCGGTTTCCTCCTGGTAATCACAGCATTCATCCCACCTCTACCAGCAACAGTACCAGCAGCACATTTAACATTCTTTGGGTAAGCAATCTTCTCAAAATCATCATCGAACAAAATCACTTCTGCTTCGCCTGCTTCGACTGCATCAGCCTTACTGTAGCAAGGGGTTTTTGGAGTACCACGAATACCACCAGCCTGCTTCCCCAACTTGGAAAGAATGAGAGTCCGAGGTCTATCATCTTCTATCGGAGCTGTACTCATCGGTTCCTCCCTAGGCTGGTATTCCTGTGACCCGAGGAATGAGTAGTGGTAATCGGTCAACTCCAACGGATCCACTGTCAAAGAAAAAAGGAAGAGAAAACATCACCATTAAAATACAACTGAAGTTTAGGAACATCACAATGTTCAGTCCAACTAATAAAGATGACATGGTTACTACTCAAGCTGACCTAAAAAAATTAGTTGCAGTCAAAAAATAAATGAAGTTTAGGCACAACCAGAGGCACAGCTCAAGATAAACCGATGAACTGAAATCATCATCTCTAAGTTCAATTAGAAAAGAAAATGCTCATGTCCATTTAAGCAATGGAAGGACAGAAATTACTGAAACAAAACACACAAGCAAAATTAAAAAAGATAGAAATGAAGTTCATGTACAAATAAAATGCTCCTCTCCTTCCAAAACCAGCAGCCCAGCCAGACATCAAGAAGAAGTCCATGTTCAGAGAAAAATATGAAGTTCAGGTAGCATAAAAGATGCAGTGGAGGTAAGCAGCACAAGTTCCAAAAATACTTATGTGTGTAGTAGCCAAACAGAGCTTGGAAGTCTGTCTCAAACAGGTTAGAAGAAGCGATTGAGTACAACCACGTCTTCCTGATATCCCCGATATTCTCATGGGAATAATTTGCAAGAACCCCGTCATGATACGAATTAACATTCATAGGCATGAAGAATCCGCAGTCGATACTGCCATCAAAGAAGTAAAAGAAATAGTGTTAGGACAGAAAAAGAAAGCCAACGAATTAAACACGTCACAGCTAAGTACAACTATTGTTAAACAGATGTGATAAAGAGAAAAAGTCGAACTCATACTTGTTTTGCTGCTGGGGGACATCAATCCAATCTAGAGGGAAATGGTCGATGCTAAGAGGACTGAAGGGTGTCTCCCTGTCATTGCTGGCATCCTTCCAAAGCCTCTTGATGTTGTTGGTCATCCGCTGAAACAGGCGTACCGCACATTCATCTGTTGGTCCATAGTAGGAATCGAGAAGCTAGAACCTTGAATTCTTCAGGTCAAGGAATACCGACACCCAATGACCGACACCACACATGGAAGCGGGAATCTCAGGCGGGTCGAAAGTAGGGAAAACAACCTGAAACATCATAAACACATGAATCATTAAATCTGAGAATTAATATCAGAACGGTACAAAAGAAAAATAAAACAAGTATTAACACAGTGGATCGCACTACAAAACTAATACAGAGGCAAAGAACAAGATATTGCATACCAAATCATGTGCATCCATGCTATCTGGACCACTCGCCATGAAGTACTTCCTCACACGGGAATGAAATTGACCTCTAAAAATCTTGTCCTAAAATAATGCAGACAACACCAACATATTAAAAAATAGAAAAATGAGACAAACAGGTTTTAACTAAAATGGTAAGGAACAAAAAAGAAAACAAATCACTGTATGGTTGACTTACACAAACCCAATACGGCAGGATGAGTTTATCCGATCCTTGGTACTTTGCACGTAGACAGTAGAGTGCACACTCAGCCACATTAGATGTAAGCATTCCGCGAGGACCAAAAGATATTGCGACTTCTTGAACAGAAGCTTCACACTCCTTGTTTCGCAACATAATCATTTCTCTAAAACAAGCGAATAGAAAGTAAAACAAGTTCAGCAGCAGGAAACTCAGGAAGTTCATAACACATGTAAGCACAGAAGTTCAACTATATCACAACAGGCAGTACAGTGCAAAAGAGGCCAGAAGTTCAGCACCAGAGAAGAAAAAAACAAGAAGTTCAGGTACATAGATTTGGGAAGTTTTGGTAAGAAACCACAGGCAGTTCACAGGGGGTACATGGATGGTGTAAATATTGAGCAGCTGCACTCACCTCTTGGAACGATCATTCCTAAGCCTAGTTACACTGTAATAAAAGTCATCAACCTTCTTTTGGACGACAGCAAGGTCACTATCTGCTCACCAAAAAGAAAATATCAATTAACAGCAACACTCAAAGCACATAGATTCATGACAGTTTCAATTAAGACCAACATTCAAGCACAAACATTCAAAACATAAGCACATCTCAGCTGCTACATCAGAAAAGATAAAATGACAGCATCATAGACATCACAACCCATGCATTACAAAACTCCACCCACATACAAAACAGGTTCACTTAACATTCATTACAACCCACACGACAAACAACAAAACTAGAAGTTCAACTTAGACCACACAGGCAGTTCACAGGGGATATCATGGACTAAACCAAACAACAAAGAGGGAAGGGGATGGGGAAAGAAGAGAGAAGCATGCTCCTCTCTTCATGGATCCTTGCCTATACCAGTGGCAGCACTGGAATGATCAACCTCCTCTCCATAACTATCGCTTTCGGTATCTTCATCATCGTCTCCAGTAGACGTTGCAGCGTCGTCGGGAAGGACACCAACAGCAGCTGGAGCAACTGGAGAATCAGATATCTCCATTTGTCTTGCCCTGCTCAGCATCAGAAACCTCAACGCCAATGGACGAAAAAGGTTCAGTCAAGACCACCCCGTCGGAGCAGCCGGTGCTTGAGATGGACATGTTTGCAACCTTCTCTGGAGCAACACTAACATCATCATTCTGCAACTGCAAAAAAGAAACAAAAAGTCATTACAAAGGGCTGACTGAACCTCATGCACAGGGGCAGCAAGTCCGTCTCAGGGGCAAACAAGACAAATGGACAAGAAAAAATGGTACCTTATTTTCACTGCCATGAACCTCATCAACTATTACGCCACTAGCGGGAGCAGGTTCATACACAGGGGCAGCCTCATGCACAGGAGCAGCTTCATGCGCAGGTAAAACATCCTCCTCAACCCTAGCATCATCATCAACAGCCTACAAAAAGAAATCATGTAGAAAACAAAATTCCTAATCAGCAGAAGTTCAGATTGCATAATCAGTGAAGGTCAGCTATCACAACTGACATATAAATGGAAGTCCAAATACAGTAAACATAGCAGGTCAGATATCAAACTCCTCTAAGATACAAAAGGGAACACAAAAGGGCCAGTCATGGAAGTTCAGGTGCTGTAGCAGTTGAAGTTCAGGTTCTATAAACAGAGAAGGTCACATAGGAACACTTGTGCTAAAAAACAGTTTACGACACATGAAATCAATAATGGGCGCCTATGACTACAAACAGTAATAACTGAAAGCTAACATTGAACATTATTGCAAAGAAATATCAAAAGCCAACATAAACAAACCTCTTTGGTACGCTCCACGTGGCCTCCTTCACGACCCGAACGAACAGAATCCTGCCTCTGAATCTGTCTCACAACAACACTTGCCTCATCTTCAAAAGGCTTGCAACGAGCATCCTGCATTTCCTTGAACAGCCCAACGCTAGTCCGGAGGTGGGAAGTGCTCTGACGAAGCTCTTGAAGAAATTTAGCTTCAATAGATAAGAGCCCCTTCGAAGACTCGGCATCAAATCCATGTCCGGGAGGAAGAATCCCATCAATGCGACTAAGACGCTCAGCAGTTGAAGGAACACGAGCCAACTCCCCACAAAAAGTTTCAAGAAGACTGTCAATCTTAACCAGAGAAACATTGGCAGCTTCAAACAAATTCTTGGAAGAAACGCCACCTGCAGCACTCACACGAGCAGAAGAACCTCCTGGATCTACAGGGGGGCACCGGTATTAACATCCCAGGAGAATTCAAATCTTGGGGAAGTTCCACTCCCTAGGCCGGTAGAACGAGGCATAGTTAGAACATGACGTTCAATAACCCTAAAGAACACAACCTCAGCCTGTGTCTTCCACTGCATACAAAAACAAAAGTCAACGCGTCAGAAAACAAATGAAGGAACATGGGAACAAAAAATATACGAGACAATACCAGAAGTTCAAGTTAAACTACACAGGAAAGAATAATGCATATAAACACTCACAGGGAGTCTCCAAAACACCCAGTTGTCTGGGTCATCATCACCCTTCGCGACCAAGTCAGCCGCATCAAGCTCAAGAAGCTTGGCCTGATCCATGAAATTGATGCGAGGGGTCCTCAAGTCAATATTAGGCGTCTTGCCAATGATAATGCAGTCCAGATACATAAGCAGCGGTGCGATGGCACAGCCTGTGACAGATTTTCCTCTGCTAGTACCTTGCTGATACCTAACAACAGCACTCCAAATATCGTCAACAACCAACTGGCAGTAGTCCATGTCTGCCATGTCCTCAAACACAAGGTTCTCGGCCATTGCTGCCTCCCTAGACACTCGTGTAGACGTTCCAGGGATAACCACCTTCATGAAAACAATAAGGTAAAACACCTGCAGAGCAAGATCATCCTTCGTCTCATCCTTCACAAGTTCAGCGAGGATATTCCGCAAATCCTTTGTCTTGATGTCGTCACTCCTAGCATACCCAAGCTTGCCCTTCAACCTCATAACAGCATCATCGAAACCATCATTCGAGGGCCTAGGGGGGGGGGTACGATTACCTTGAGGGAACCCAAAGAGATGGTGAATAGCATCCCTTGTAATACGTATAACCTTGTTCGCCTCACCCATGTCCAAAATCATGGTTGAAGGGTCAATCCTCGTGTAGATTTTGCCCATCAAAGGATAAGAAATGTTGGAATCAACCTTCAAGTCAAACACACAACCAAAACTAGCCTTGATAACCCTCGTCTTGTGCCTATGTTGTAGCATTTTCGCACACGTCTTGACCTCTCCTAGTGAGCAGCGAACCGTCTTGTTAAAACGTTTCGCCTCACCTCCTCCTTGGCACCTTCTTCGGGCACTTTGCCTCCTCTCTTCCTCCTCTCAGGCCGCAGCACAAGCTGATACTAAAAAAAATACATTGACAAGGAAAAAAGGTAGAACAATGAGACACACAAGCTTCACCAAAATTCCACTAATTCCTACATACGCACCACATCTCAGAAGTCCAACTATGTCTACATAGGCAGTACAACCATGTATGACCAGAAGTTAACATGCTTTCAAAAATGTTGGAAATTTACAAAAGCAGAAGTTCAACCATGTATACCAAGGCAGTAATCAAACATGTATCTCAGAAGTCCAACTATGTCTACATAGGCAGTACAACCATGTATGAACACTAGTTAACATGCTTTCAAAAATGTTGGAAATTTAAAAAGCAGAAGTTCAACCATATACACTAAGGCAGTAATCAAATATGTATACAAACAAGTTGAGCTAATTTCTTCATGTATATACCCAGAAGTCCAACTATGTACACAAAGGCAGTGATACCATAAAAGCAAAGCACGTCGGCTAATTTATTCGTCTATATTGAGATGGAGCAGAAGGTCAGCTATGTACGCCAAGGCAGTGCTAAAAACAATAAACCTACAGCAACAACGGCAAATGCTCTAAAAAACAGTAAACATGAGACATTCATACCTGATTAGCGGCAGCATCATCATCGACATTGTCCTCATCATCAGCATTGAAATCAGCATCATCCTTGTCCTCTGGATTAACACGAGAACGCTTCTTCACACACTTGTTGACCTTTGCAAGTGGAACCTTGCGCTTCACGTCGCATTTCTTACCCTTACCAGATGCACCAGCACCAAGCGGAGAAGGTGTAGGCACGGCAGTGGCAAGCACACGAGGATTACGGCGTGGCGTACCACCAAGGCCTAACCCTTCATCTTCAACAACTTCTGCAGGCCTTGAAGCACGTGGGCTCCTCCGAGGAGTAACTTCACCAACTACTAGCTTCCTCGTAGCATACTTCTTGATTTTCTTCTTAACAGGGACAACCTTGCCATCACTAGCACACGACATGTCTTCCTCAACATTGAGCTTAGCCGCATGAACAGATCCAGGAACATCAGAACCTTTCTCAAGGCGGGCCGCCATCTTCTTGTCAAAATCTTCTTGCTTCTTCCTCTTACTTTGGTCCTCTAGGAGAACCTGAAGAGGCACATGCTCGGGTTGTGTGACAGGTTTAGTGCCATCAACAGACTACGACTTCATCTCTGACATCTGAAGATAGCACAAAGGATCCGGAACGGAATCACAACCTTTGACTGACGGAGCCACCTCCTCAGCAGCAGTAGGGGTTTCTAATAAACCCAACTCAGATAAAACATCGTTGATGGTGTTCACAGCTTCCTCCTCTGTGGACACATCTGCAAAGAACACAAAAAATCGAAGCAAAAAATAAAAAAAGACAGGAACAAAAACAAAAACAAACGACAAGAACAAGCTAAAAAAACATGGCTAATAACTTTCAAATGAAAAAGGGGGTTTCACATACTAGGTGAAGCAAGAGCTGCAGAAGCAAGATCCTCAAGGCTTGAAAAATTCTCAAGGCTCGAAGCAACCTCGGCCATCACAATCAAAGGGATAATGGGTGATTTAGCCGCATCAAATATTGGAGCATCAGTATTAACCTCTGAAGCTCCATCTTGATCGCAGGCATTTTTTTCAGAACTATTCAACTCATCACCAACTACAAAAAATGCAAGTAAAAAGGTAGCTGAGTTCTAATCCGCAATCCTACACCAAAGGGACTTCTACTTTTACAAGAATGTCGAATACCCAGAAGTTCAACAATACCTAACAAAGCAGTAAACACAAAAAACAACCTAAAAATCTACAAACTAAATATAAAAACAATCTACACCAGAGGGGCTACTACATATATCATGAATGTCCAGAAGTTCAACGATACATAACAAAGCAGTAAAACAAAATGTGCATAACAGAAGTTCAACCAAATTTCATTACAATCAAACAATAATTAAAACCAGAAGTTCAACTATGTGACCCAAGCAAGTAGCAAATAAAAAAGATGTAGCATGACCACAAACAGTATTTCACAGGCAAACTAAATATCAATGCCATCAACATGATAACAAAAAAAACAAAGATATAAACTACAAAAATGAAACATCTGGGAAGTCCAACAACACTTGGTGACAAAGTTTCACCTGCAAAAATCATCAACTACAAAGTAAGCAAACACTCTACTAACTCAAACTAATGGTAAAAAGCATACACATAACCATTACTAGAAGTTCACACTATTAAGAATGGCAGTCCTACATGAATACTAAGTGAAGATATGGGCAGACATATACGAGAATAATGCTATTTAAAATACAAGATACAACTACATTAAGATACCTGGAGAAGGTTTTGAAGCCATGACAACACAACCGCCTTGATGAATGCAACTTCTAACACTAGAACAACCTGCTAAAAACATTAGATCTAGCAACAACCATCCATCACACCACACCCTCTCTTACATTCATCTGACTGCTAAAATCAACAAAGGGGAAATGAAATCCACACAAGTATGAAGGGACAAATAGCACACACAAGCATCTCACAAACAAATCTGACCATGGGGAATTGAAATCCAACCACCACATGCACAAGAACCCTACCTAATCTACCACCAAACCATCAGAAGATGGGGGAGGGAGGCGGACGCGAGAGCACACAGAAGAAACAGCCAGGCCTCGACAGATCTGGCGAAACTAGAAGCAAGCATTAGGAGGGGGGAAGCACTTGTACCTCTCCAGACGACTCCCGCACGCACGAATCCGCGTCGGTTCTTCCACTCCCCACGACGCCACACGCACCTTGCAACCGCGCAGGAAGTTGCCGCCCTCGCTTCAGAGCAGAAGAGAGCGGGCTGGGCGAGAGAGAGCGGGGCATGGGGTAGAAATAGGAGCGGGGGCATGCGCTGGTTACTCCAGCAGGAGGGCAGGGGACAGGGGCGGAGAAATCGGGGGGAGTTGGAGGAGAGGAAGGCAGCGGAGCGACGGAGAGGGGGGAGAGAGCGAGCGACAAGGGGAGAGGAGTTTTCTGATAGGTGGTCGCGAGGGAGATGGTCACTTAATGCCTCTTTGTCGTGGGACTTGCAGCGCCACTGAATTTACGCTTTTACCCCCCAATAGCTAAAATAGTAAATACATGTGTAGATAAATAAATGCACCATTTGAATGCATCTATTATAGTGAGATAAGATCACAAAACAACACAGCTAATATCCTCAAAACCAAAAATAGATGGCAAATACAGTACTAAAGGAAGAAACATATATACATAAATATGCCCTAAAAAACAAGAGAAAAGAAGTTCAAAAAAATAAAGAACAGAAGTTCAAGTACACGAATAAAAGAAGTAAAGGATTAAGAATAAATAAACCATGTAGAAACAGAAAGAAGAAGTTCAACTACAAAAACAGATGAAGTTCACCCTAAACCCTAAAAACCCTAAGATAGATAGTGGGGTCACGGATGTGACGGACTCGCCTCCGCATGCGACGACGCGGCACGCCACGTCGTCGCCTGCTCCAGCTCGTTCCTGTCTCGGCCTCGCAGGGGGAGGGGAGGGGGGTTCCTGACCCCCCTCCCCCCCTGCTCGGCCTCGCACTACCGATTTGCAGCGCGCTAGGATTTGACAGGACACAATGCGATTATTCTGTTTCCACCCCCACTGCACGCACCCTAAACCCTAAAAAACCCTAAGATAGATAGTGGGGTCACGGATGTGACAGACTCGCCTCCGCATGCGACGACGCGGCACGCCGCGTCGTCGCCTGCTCCGGCTCGTTCCAGTCTCGGCCTCGCAGGGGGAGGGGAGGGGGGTCCCGACCCCTGCTCGGCCTCGCTCTACCGCATTGCTGCGCGCTAGGATTTGACAGGACGCAATGCGGTTATTCTGTTTCCGCCCCCACCGCACGCACCCTAAACCCTAAAAACCCTAAGATAGATAGTGGGGTCACGGATGTGACGGACTCGCCTCCGCATGCGATGACGCGGCACGCCGTGTCATCGCCTGCTTTGGCTCGTTCCTGTCTCAGCCTCGCAAGGGGAGGGTAGGGGGGTCCCGACCCCCCCTCCCCCTTGCTCGGCATCGCGCTACCGCATTGCTGCGCGCTAGGATTTGACAGGACGCAATGCGGTTATTCTGTTTCCACCCCAACCGCACGCACTATATTTTCTAAAACCTCAAATTAACATGTTAAAAACGATTATCATCCAGAAGTTCAGGATAGTTATTGAGTGAAGACCAACAACTATTATAAGTACAAAAACATACTAGAAAAAATAAAAAAAATATGCATATCCGTCGGCCAATTCCGTGGCTGCTCATGGGACTAAGTCAAAAAAATCCAAACCAACGCAAAGAATGAAAAATAACGTAAAAAGAAAGAAATACAAAGGACTTGCTGCATTACTTTGCAAAGAAGGAAAAGCAGAAGTTCATGTACGAACAACATAGAAGTGCAGCTTCTACAATGACCCTTAGATGATCTGGAAAAAGTGCATGCATACTTGGGCTAATCCCATGATTGCTCACGAGACAAAAGTCTAAAAACAACATCTGAAGAATTAACATTACAAAGAAAACCAAACAAAGAAAATATAGAGCACCATGCACCTTCGCCTTACAAATGTGGAATGCAATCTGGAAAACTAGAAGTTCAACCATTAATAAAAAAGGTCCAGATCCTGCTGAAGATAGTGGATGATCAAAAAACTATACCAAAACATAGACTAAGGGAAAAGAGGATGCATGTGTCTGTGGTCCAGCTCCACACTTACACACTAGCTTCAACAAATTGCAGAAGAAATCTAGTAAGGGTTTTTGATTCCTGGAATGTAATCTGTCCTGGAATATCAATGTAAAAAAAGATGGACCTGCATTCATGAAAAGTTTCATTGCTGTGACATAAAAAACCAAGAAAGAAACACCTTAGGAATAATAATTTTTAGTGTCGAAGAAACAAAATGCATGAGGCGTAAGTTAACTAATCAAATGTTCTAAATAAGATAAGTTCAATAATTAGCTTCGTAAATCAATAAATTTATATAAATATGTGCTTCTCTTGTGACTCCGCGAGGCATAAGTGAAGTCCAACAAACTATTAGAAGTGCGAAAACAAACTAGAAAAAACAGAAAAATATGTGCATATCCATCGGCCAATTAATTCCATGGTCACTCATTGGGCTTAGTCAAAAAAATCAAAACAATGCAAGAATGAAAACTGACAGAAAAAAGGAAAGAAATACAAAGGACTTGCTGGATTACCTTGCAACGAAGGAAAAGGAGAAGTTCAGGTATGACAATGCAGAAGTCTGAACAGAAACCCGGCCAGACCCACAGAATCCACCTGATCCTCCCCCGATCTCGATCCTGATCCGCCCCAGCCCTGACAGGACCGAATGAAGGAAAAGCAGAAGTTCAGGTATGACAACGCAGAAGTCCAGCTTGTACAACGACCATTAGATGATCTAGAAATAATGAATGAACGAATTCGTCTGAAGCATAAAATCATCTGCACAAGATTACAACACGTCCGCACCCCCTTGGAAATGATCTGGCAACTCCCTTTCCACAACTAAATTGACCAGAGGGCAAATTTCAAAACCACAAAAATAACCTGTGCAAAAACCCGCTGGAGTGCTAACATCAAATCTCTAGAAATCAAACCGTATGGACCCTCCCGATTAAATCTGACGACTTAGTAAGCCTTGAATTTCACTAAAGTACGCAAATCAGCCAGCAAACTTTATAGAAAAACGAGAAATCAACAGGAGCGCAGGCTGCAGCTCGGGCAGATGAAGAACAGGGCGATTTCAAATTTGTTTGAAATAACAAGAATTTGTGCACCAAACTCGTACCAAAACCTAATTCCCATCGTGCCAGAGCTTCGACAACATCCACAACATGCATTAAACTTGTTACATACACAAGTTCATCACCGCCTCGAGAGCAAATCCGCCAATGACCGGAATTCCTATTTAAAACGGGCATTTAGTTGCTAAAAACTGTTTACAAATTACACTTACATAACAAACAGCATGAATGATCAGAAAAACTCGGGGTAGATGGCACAGTTGCGAAGATAGCACGAAGGTCGGGTTCGTACAGAGGGAAGTTCAGGCGCGTTACTCAGGCAGTTCAGGTTGTGATCAGAATATTATTCTGATCCCGTGATCACAATAGTGTTTATGTATGTGTGTGTATATATATATATATATATATAAACACAACATACGCCACCCATATAGGTCATCGGTGTCGTCGCCTCTGCAAGCCGGTGTTGGTGGTGTTGATGTCTTCGTCGTCATCGCCGCCGCAACACCGTGATGATGTTGTCATTGTCGCCATAGTAGCACCGTGATGATGTCATCATTATCGTTGCTGCCACAGCCCCATGTCGATGTCTCATGCCCATCTGTTCCCTACTAGAAACTCACAAATCCTAGAATTAAACAATGAACCAATACCACTACTAGGAACTCACAATGACCTGGAGCATTAGTACAATATAATAGTAACTTATAGAGCACTTAGTAACAATAGCAGAAACAAAAGCATATAGCAGCAGCATAGTATATATGAATTATAAGCAGTACCAAACAGACCAATCCTAGAAATTGGGGAAAACCCAACTTAAGAAGGATACGGTGCTAGGCATGACCACAAGTGAAAGGAGATAAGGAATTCCAAGGCGGTACCAAATCTTATCATAGATTCTAAATCCAAGATTTTGAGGCAAATTGTAACAAGCAAAGGTTGTGCACCAAGTAGAAGTAATTCCCAGGTCATCCGCAAGCAATCAAGAAGGCATCGGCAGTAGAAGATGTATTACCAACATTGTACCCTTTACTGTCAGGTCATTTCCATTTAACTCTTGGTTGCAGATGTATTATTGTTGTAGTAATAGTAATCATCAGGAGTAACAACACTAGGTGTGTCAATCAATAAGCATCAGAACCAACAAAGATCTATCTAGCTACACAACAGTCCTAGTATTACGGTCTATTTTACTAGAAGAAAAATAGAGTTGTTCTAAAACAGAACATTGGGGAGTTTGTAGGTACCTGGGTTTGGCCATGGACGACAAATCATGACAACTCAGAAATCTGTCAACTGAAAATTTCTATGATGAACAATCCTTCACACTTCTGAGACGGATGGCTCATCTTCTGCCAATCAATGTTCATAGGACAGTTCAAAAGTGTACCAGATAATTAGTTTTTTGTGAAAGCTAGAGCAAATGAACCGCAATCAAGTACAGGTGAACACTGAACAGACTTATGGACTCATCCCCAACAACTTACCAGTATATTGCCACTCACGTCTCACCCATGGATGAACACTAAATAGACTTAGAGGTCAAAATTAGGAATTATTTGGATGCACCTCACCTCTCAACCATTAGTATGAAAACTATAGATTAGACCGGCCAGCATGTGAGCCTAACCAAGAATTAGAAGTACCTTGCCTGCATGTGGTTGGCTGCTAGAGTTAGCATGTATGTATGCACAAACATCAAGGTTACAAATTGGTTGACGATCAAATAATTCAACTTGCTCATCCAACATTTGAGTTGGAACTTGATCAATGGCTGGCTGGACATGAATAATGCATGAATCAGATATTACTAGATACATGAGTAGCATCAGCATACCCTCTGGTCCTTGCAACCTACACCTTCCTTGTAATCGAGTGCTGATCTGCACAGAGCTCAGCACACGTCCCCATATGGAATTCATTGTACACGTCCCACAGCCCATCCTTGAGCATCCCGTTGATGAGGACGTCATGCCCAAACCGCGACCCTCGTCTACATTTCATGTCAACAGAGGACCTTGTTAATGTTGGGCATACCCAAAGACTTGGGTTTACCGGGCGCCCTACAACGATGGATGAAGAAAATATAAAAGGACAAAGTATACTGCACAAATACACTTTATTTTTTACGACCTTAACTTTGCAGGCATTCAGATGGAAGAGATGAGCAGCAACCAACTATATCTATGTGTGTGTGTATGTCCCCCTGACTTTGCTGCAGTTCAAGTGCAATTAGGATGTGCTAATAATTAGTTTGATCTTTACAGTTTATTTTCCTTCTCTGCTGATGCCACCTTCAGTTAAGCATAATTGGAAAATTTTGAATTTTAAACTGTGTGTGTGATCAGCCATGTACACGCAACTACAGGCAGGGTTTGTACAGAAGTCACACACACACACACACAGGGAGAGAGAGAGCAGCAGCTGTGTGCATTCTCTTTACTGATTGATTGCTAATGAGTATTTACTGCACATGCTTTATTTACCAACTTGCAGCAGTTGTGTGCATTCTCTTAGAATTTATTTATTTATTGGTTTCCAAATGGACTAAGCAATCAATGTTGTCAATCATCTATCCGGAATGGATCCAATATAGTAAAAAGCTACTATTCCATGCCCAAAGAAATTGGTAACCTCTTATACATCCCTATCTCTAAACTAATAATTAGTACAAGTAGTGGATGTCCGTCTAACAGAAGAGGAAAATGCAGACTCCTTCCTCTGCTCCAGCGACTCCATCTTGCTCCTACAGAGCAGAGGACGGAGGGAGACACTGCCAACGGCTAATGCTATCATTTTGTTAGAGAAAGGTGTACTCCACACTATAATATATTCCGGCAAAGAAAATCTAAGACCATCCTTGCCCGATCTTGATAGCATCAGGAATCACTAACCCTAGGTTGTAGCTACAGATCCATCACTTACATATTAAGCAGCGATGGTGTCCAAACTCCAGCTCTTGGTAGGTATTGCGATGCCACCGGCTCCTGCTCCAGGCGACCTCTGCTCCACCGGCCACCGGCAGAAACATCGGCTTGCCCAGACTAGTAGTGGTGGTTGCAGCCAGGGGGTCGGTGCCTGAAACCCTAGCCGCGGGCAAAGGTGCAGGATTTGAGGCATGGATCTGGATGGAGGGGAGGGAGGGGCGGAGATTGGGCAGCATTGGGGTGCGTTGCGCGCAGCCGGAGCTCGCCGGAACTGGTAGGCGTGTGTGGTGGCGACGGCAAGGGGATCGTGGCGGAGAGGAGCTTGACCGCGGGGTGGGGGTGAGCATCACGAGAGATAGGTTTTTTGAGGATTCTCCAGAGAGAGTTGGGTGTGGTGGGTGGTGCGGTAGTGGACATGCTCAGAAGTATCGTGGGTGTCTCGCCCGGGCTATAGGTATTCACTTAGTAGTAGCGCACGTTTTCTACCCCATGCTATTACTATTGTCTGATGAGGGGACAAGGTGAAAATCATTTAGTAGCAGCGCAGGTTTTTTGTGCCCGCGCTACTACTATGTCATTTTGAGGATTAGCACGTTTTTTTGCCACGCTACTACTAAATGTCTATCTATAAGGGTTTTCCTAGTAGTGCTATATGCTGCAAGAAAACAAAGACACATCAACGCACACATGAATATTGGCCCAGTGTCAACCCGCCAATTGGTGGACTGACAAATTGGAAGTATGGTAAACAGATTACCATACCAGATACCCCATCATTGTTGCTTAGAGTGACATTGATAGACATGGAGTCCTGTCCTGGCTTCTTGCACTTGTTTGTGCACTTCTTTGCCCAATGTTCCTCCGAACCACAAGTAGAGGAGCCATCTCTCTTTTTGTCTTTCTTCTTACCCTTCTTAAAGGTAGTATTCTACTGGACAGAGTTATTTCCCTTCAACTTGTGGGAATTTTTCTGCCTTGAAGACGTTGTAGCTCCATTCAGAGGGGCATGGTTTGTCATCAGTTTGAACATTGAAATGGCACATGGAGCCGGATTAACTAGCGTATCTTTTTGTGCATTTCCACTAAAATCAAACAATGTCTTGAGTAGCATGGTGGATTTCGTATTTATATGTTGCAAAGTGTTAAACACGTTGGCATCTCCGTTTAAATAGATAGTCTGATGGCTCAAGGTGACGATGAATGATTAAAGAACCATTCGATGTATTATGCATGATGAAGTATTATGGAGGACACGAACCATCTGAACATTTTGTGCAGTTCCACTGACATCATGTTGAGCATCCCTGTCTGCATAAATACAGAAAAAGCAAGATAAAAATAATAGTGGTACTAGTTGATTAAACATGCACTTACAACTATAATCATCCTCATTATCTTAACAAGAAAAGATAGCAATACAATATCTTGAATTAAACATTTATTCAAGACAACAGAACAATATAATCAGCACAATATAACAAAGCACGATCATGTGTGTCGGATTTCGGGTTTCGGCAGACCCTTGAGGTTCGAACACTGGGGTGCGCGCGGAGATTTCACCTTCTACCTACCTGCACCCCTCCGCCTCGCTAAGATCTAAGCTATGGAAAGAACAGCACAAGAGACACAGGGTTTATACTGGTTCGGGCCACCGTTGTGGTGTAATACCCTACTCCAGTGTGTGGTGTGGTGGATTGCCTCTTGGGCTGATGATGATGAGCAATACAAGGAAGAACAGCCTCGCGAGGGTCTGTTCTTGGCTGGGGGGATGAACTGCTAGGAGGAGTTCAGTCACCCTTCTCTCTCTCTCTCTCTCTCTCTCTCTCTTCTTGATTCTCTCTCCGATTTCGATCCCTCTACCCTGTGGGTGGCTAGTCCTATTTATAGGAAAAGGCCCTGGGCCTCTTCCCAAATATTGAGCGGGAAGGGCGCCAACAATTGGCCATTTTGAAGGGGAACATCTGGTACACTTATCCTGACTAAAGTTGGTCCTCGCCTGCCAAAGGCTCTGGTGGTGACGCTGGCTTGGGCTCCACAATGACTTCCTTCCTGCCGTTGGGCCGGTCTTGGTCTCGTTGCACCGAAACGAGTGGCTTTGCTTGATGCTCTCACCTGCGCTTGCTCCCTTTGCACCAAAGAGGAAAGGAGGACACTGCGCGGGCTAGTGCCCGCCTGGCACCCTTGGTCGTCATAGCTTGCGTCATGGGCACCTCGTGAGGTACCCCGCCTTGATCTCTCCGCCTCCTCGCGAGCCAGCCTGATGAGGCCGTGCCTGAGGAAGCTCCGTGTCGTCCGCCCCGCGAGGCTTGGCCCCTCGCGAGGGTCTTGGGTCTGTGTTGATGATGACGGGCCGTGCTGGGCCCCCTTTGAGCCATGCCGCAGGCCGCAGATAGGCAAGTCTGGGGACCCCCGTTCCCAGAATGCCGACAGTAGCCCCCGGGCCCAAGCCATGCCTAGACTTGGCCGTGCAGGGAGGCGAAAGGGCATGGGCGAAGCGCCGCGGGCCCTAACAGCCTACGGCCTTGGGCGCCGCGTGGCGGTTGATTGGGCGTGGGTGGCACTGTTCCCCCACGCCCCCCTTATTTTGTGCCATGCTAGGCGGACTCGTCGTCGTACACAGCCGCTCCCCTTTCTGTTGCTCGAGCGCCCTCTGTGCTTCCTCCGCTCGAACTCCAGCTTCTGTTTTCAATCCAATCTCGAACCTTCCCCTCCCCTTCCCATCGCCATGGCTCCGACAAAGAAGGGAAGAGGGAAGAAACCCATGCCTCCGCCTTGCTCGCCGCCGTTGGCGGCCCCTGCCGAGGGCTTGGGCAAGGTTAGCTCGGCTCTGGCCACTATCTTCAACGAATGCGGGAGGACGATGGCCTGGCCCGCGTCTCACTTCTCCATCGATAGGATAGTCACCGAGGTCCAGTATTTCGCCGACGCCCTGTGGGTGGGTCTGGTTCCCTCCTTTTCTGATTTCTTCAATGCCGTGCTTTCCCACTATCATATCCACATGATGCATCTGGGTCCTGAATCCATCACCCTTCGTTCGGTCTTCGCCATTGTTTGCGAGGCAATGATGGGTATCCTTCCTTCGGTTGCCTTGCTGTGCCACTTCTTCTCTCTACGTCTTGTCGACCCTACCGAATGCTCGGCGTGCGTGAGCTTCGCTGCCGCGTCTGAGACAGCGGCCTTAGGGATTGACTTCAGGCTCCCTCCGCCTGCGGCTGGGTTCCGCGAGCGGTGGCTGTATGTGGATGTAGCGGTGCCCAGCCCCCTGCTATCGGAGCCAACTTCGTCTGCTGTCCCCAATTCGGGCTGGGGCCAGTAGACGCTTGAGAGCCCCCGGCTCGTCTTCGTCTGGCACCGCTTCGCGTTCTTGAGGTCGCTTGGCGTGATAGCGCCCAAGGTGGTGAAGGAGTTCCTTCTACGCCGCGTTGCTCCTCTCCAAAGCCACTCCCGCCGGATGTGGGCCTTCAGCGGGCGTGATGATCGTATGAGGCTCCAGGAAGAGGACCTGACGCCTAAAGTGCTGAGGACAGCACTCTTGATCCTGACTGGGGACCCCAACCCTGGCAGCATCCAGCAGGGAGGGGCCTTGCTGTACCTCTGCCAGAACAGGGGCGATTTTGTGAATCAGATGCTTATCTTTGATGAGTGGGGGCCGCGCCCCGCCGGCCTCCAGGGGCCTCGCAAGAACCCAGTGATGGTGACTGCCCTTCCAGTCGGCCAAGGCGACTCTTCCTCAAGTGGTGGAGCAGGGAGGCATGAGGCGCCAGAGGCCGAGGGGGCTCCCGGCGGGATGACAGTGCCGGGCGATGCTCATGAGGGAGCAGCTCTTGGGGCCCGTGCCGCTGAGGTTGAGGGTGGCAAGCAGCTGCTCTCAGCGCCTGTGACTGAGGCCGCTGAGGCTCCAGCTGCTTCTCTTGGCGAGGCGATTGGCAGCGCGCATCAGGCAGGCGCCCCCGACGCGGATCACCTTCACGCTCCGTCTTCGTCGCAGGTTGATCCCTGCGCTCAACTCATGGGCTGCTTCCGCATGGACTTTGAGGCCCTCCGGAAGAGAAGGGAGGCCCTGGGCAACGATTACCCTTGTCGCCTGCTGAAGCATAGGAAGTACTTCACCACTGATGAGTAAGCCTTCTCCTTTCCCATCTCCCGATCCTTCTATTGCTTTTACTGATCCTTGCTCCGCAGGCCCCTTCCAGCCGAGCTCGCGGAGACGGCTGAGGTGTCGTTCCCCTTAGCTTCGCCCCCTCCACCGTCCTCAAGCGCTCCGAACACCAGAGCCCTTGTGGTGAGGGCGATCGGAGAGGCGAACCGTCCCGAGGCACATCGTGGCCCTGCGCACCTCGCGATCCTCCTTCGCGGGCCTTCTCGTGGCATAGCCAGCCTGCCGTGGGCTTCTCGCCTGGTCGTGGACTGCGATTGGCTGAGGCGCTCCCTGCACTCTTTATTTGGGGATGGGCTGGCTCGAGGCCGGGCTTCTGGCGTGGCGTGCCCAGCCGTCTCGAGAGTGCCAGCCCCCAGCCCCCTGCCCGGAGGGGGAGTGCTGATTCGTGGCCCCCGGCGCTTGCTTGGGGCAGATGATGGTGTGGAAGACGTGCTCGAGCGCGCCCGGGAGCATCACACTCTTCGCCAAGGATTCCTTCGAAGGGCGGCTGACGTGGTGAGCCTGCTAGGTGAGGAGCTTGCTGATGAAGACGCGCGCCTTGAGGCCGAGGGCCTGCGCTTGGCTGCAGAGAGGCGCGAGCTGGAGGGCGCCATCGCCCTTGCGCGCCGTCAGCGCGATCTTAACGATGCAGAGGCCAAGGCGTCGCTGGTGGCCTATCGGGAGGCCCGATCTTGTCCGCTGAGGAGGCCCGGGAAGCTGACCGGCGGCAAGAGGCGGCGGAGGAGCGGGCTCGGGAGCTCCTGGCCTGGTGCCACTCACTGGAGGAGCAAGTGGAGCTGCGCGAGGCAGCCCTCGCGTCGATGAAGGTGGCCTCTGGCGACCCGGCAGAGCTACAGAAGCGTGAGGAGGCGCTGACGCCGGAACCTGCTGAACGTACCCGCGAGTACGAGCGTCTGGAGACGAGGGAGCGCTTGGTGACGTAGGCGGAGGATGATGTCGCTGCACGGGAAGCCCGTGTCCTGGAGGAGGTCGGGCGTCGGGTGGCGATGGCGCGCTTGAACCTCGAGCACGAGTTCGAGTAGAGGCTGGGGTTGATCCGGGCCGAGGCTAAAGGTAGGACTGCTGCCTTGAGGGCCAAGCTGGAGGAAGCGACGCGGCGGGCCGATGCTTTCCGGGCCGCCCTTGAGGTAGCGCAAGGGGAGTCAACCACCCCCCAGGCCGAGGTGCTCCTTCTTCGCCAGCGGGTGGAGGAGGCTGAGGTCGTCGTGCGCCAGAATGCGGACAAGATACGTCAGCGGCAGATCCTGGAGCATGAGCACGGCCCCATGCTCACCATGCTCCGGGAGAGAGCCAACACAGCCTTGGGCAACATCTGCGAGGCGGCTGTTGGCGAGCCGCATGCAGTCAACTACGCCGGCAACCTTCAGTTCTTCACCGACGTGGTGACGCAGCTGGAGGCGTGGTCGGTCAGGGCTGACAGGTTGGTGGAGGAGAGGAGCCGTGCCCTGCTCGGGCGCGCCTTTTCTCGCGTCTTCAGCCATCTCCGGAACATGGATCCCCACTTCGATTTCGACGCCGCCATCGCCCCAGTCCCCCAGGCCGTCCGAGACGACCTGGTGCACTGGGTGGAAGACAATGTGGATGCTCTTGTCAGGGCCTTCGCTTCAGACAACGACGGTGTGATCGTGGCTGCCGACGAGGGTGGTGTGGTGAAAGGCCCTGCCGCCGCTGGCGGTGACGCAGACAGCGATGGCGAGTCCAGCGACGCCAGCAACGGTTCGGGTGGTGCTCCTTAGGACGCATTGGGGGATTTATCCGACTGATTGTGCATCGTTCCTGCTTCCTTACCCTGCATGAATAGAACTCAGGTTTTGGCCCGATGGCTGTGAGAGCATTTTGGAGGGGGAGCCCCTCATGTAAAACTTGTGTTCATCGTATTAATAGACGTTACATTGCCCATGCGCCCGCGCCAAGTGGTTGGCTTAAGCGACGCGCTGGTCGGCTAGTTTACCTTTGTCCCGTGCGGGCCCTGTGGGAGGCTGTGGTGTCCCGAGTGTTCCCTAATCGAATCCATAGGATCTGCAGTAAAAAAAACCCTCCTGAGAGGACACGGCGGCGGCGGCAGTCTGGGCTGCACGCAAGCTGGGCCTGACCCGGCTCGCGAGGGGCTCACGAGGGGAGGCAGCTGAGGCGAAGTGGTAATCAAAACGCGAGAAATTGCTCGAACAAGGTTAAGCACCCCTTCCCCGAACACACGCAAATCTCAAATTCGAATCCAACTTAAATCCAGCGGGGGAAAGTGACAACCAAAGGGAAAAGCAATGAAAGCACACAAAAGGCTGCGTCCGGCACCTAATCTAGTCTTGGATGTCTTCTCACCAGCGCGGAGCTAAGTGTTGCCACTGGGCGTGGGAGGGAGCCCCAGGGCCTGAGGCCGGCACCCCTGAGACTCCGGGGCGTGTATAGCCCCACTCATTATTACGTGAGAGTGTCACGGGGCGGCGAGCTTCACAGGCACTGGGCCTTCTTCACAGCTACCGGCCTTGCTTCATATCGCCAGACGAGGGCCCTGCCTTGCGCCACACTCTAGTGCCATCAACGACGACCAGAAACCAGGACGCCGCCGATGGGGTAGAGCGGTCGCCAGCGGTTCCCCCGACGACCACGGGTCCTCCGCCAGGGGCAGGCCCTGAGGCACCTCCCCAGCAGAGGGCCTACCTCCTGAGAACACCTTGCTCCGAACGCCGCGGTGGTGATGTCGGATCTCGGCCCCTCTCCTGCAGCCCCCTGCGCCCTCCTCCCGAGGGGTAGGAGACTGTGGGAGCGGGGCAGCTGCTCGCTGTGGCGACCTGCACCTCATGTGATCCATGATTAGCGTATGCCTGCTCCTGAGGAATTAGCGGTACCCGATAATCGCTGCCTCCAGCGTGGCTGGTGGGACCGTCCCGGGGCTCCTGGAAGAGCTCAGCTTCTGGCGCCTCATCCCCCTAGCTTGGGCCGAGGAGCAAGCCTTGTTCGCCCTCGTGAGGGTGCCCTTGGTCCATCATGTGGGGCACGTATTCTTCTGGCGCCGTCATCCCGAAGGCCACGCCGTAGAGCTCCACGTGCCATGCAGCTCTGCTTGACGCGCCCACCGTGGGGTGGTAGCGCGGCTGTCCACTGGGGCCGTGGGTCGTGTCGAGTCCTTCTTCTTCACGGACCGGGAGCAGGGGCAGCGCCGCCGCCGGTCCGGTGCCGACAGCTTCACTGGCGATGGAGTAGCCTTAGAGCCCGCGGGCGCGCGCGGAGCCCCCGCGCGGGCCGCCCTGGGCTTGAGATGGGAGCTGGGTGCAGAAGGGGTGAGCCCCCGAGGAGGCGAAGCCCAGGAGCTCTGCCACCCGCTCCAGCAGCACGTCGCGGCCGCCGTCCAGCAGCCTACACTGCAGCAGCTCTCGGGCCACCGTGAGCGTGGCCCTCGAGTTCACCTGCTCCCAGCAGGTGTACAATGTCGTGGTCGCGGCTTGATTGGAGGACCTTGCTGCTGACCGCGCCTGCTGCGGTTTGAGAGCTGTCGAAGCCTGTCCGCGTCGCCCGCGGCCCGCAGCGCCCTGCAGACGGCGAGCTGCCTAGGGCATGGGGTCGCCCGAGGCGAGCGGCTCTGCGCTGGCGGGCCACGCCGCCCAAGGATTTGGGTTGCCTGCCTGGTCGCCGGACATGGTGATGACGACGCGACGGGACACGAAGCGGTAGAAAGTGGATTCCGGCGCACCCCTACCTGGCGCGCCAAATGTCGGATTTTGGGTTCCGGCAGACCTTGAGGTTCGAACACTGGGGTGCGCGCGGAGATTTCGCCTTCTACCTACCTACACCCCTCCACCTCGCTAAGATCTAAGCTATGGAAAGAACATCACAAGAGACACAGGGTTTATACTGGTTCGGGCCACCGTTGTGGTGTAATACCCTACTCAAGTGTGTGGTGTGGTGGATTTCCTCTTGGGCTGATGATGATGAGCAATACAAGGAAGAACAGCCTCGCAAGTGTCTGTTCTTGGCTGGGGGGATGAACTGCTAGGAGGAGTTCAGTCACCCTTTTCTCTCTCTCTCTCCTCTCGATTCTCTCTCCGATTTCGATCCCTCTACCCTGTGGGTGGCTAGTCCTATTTATAGGCAAAGGCCCTGGGCCTCTTCCCAAATATTGAGCGGGAAGGGCGCCAACAATTGGTCATTTTGAAGGGGAACATCTGGTACACTTATCCTGACTAAAGTTGGTCCTCGCCTGCCAAAGGCTCTGGTGGTGACGCTGGCTTGGGCTCCACAATGACTTCCTTCCTGCCGTTGGGCCGGTCTTGGTCTCGTTGCACCGAAATGGGTGCCTTTGCTTGATTCTCTCGCCTGCGCTTGCTCCCTTTGCACCAAAGAGGAAAGGAGGACACTGCGCGGGCTGGCGCCCGCCTGGCACCCTTGGTCGTCATAGCTTGCGTCACGGGCACCTCGTGAGGTACCCCGCCTTGATCTCTCCGCCTCCTCGCGAGCCAGCCTAATGAGGCCGTGCCTGAGGAAGCTCCGTGTCGTCCACCCCGCGAGGCTTGGCCCCTCGCGAGGGTCTTGGGTCTGTGTTGATGATGACGGGCCGTGCTGGGCCCCATTTCAGCCACGCCGCAGGCCGCAGGCAGGCAAGTCTGGGGACCCCCGTTCCCAGAACGCCGACAATGTGGATGAAGGCCGATACTGACCTCATTTGTTACAGCTGCACCGCTGACTAACTTGGTCATACCTTTCTTTGTGGAGTGAATTTTGCACCCCATTTGTTGTTGACTTGAGTTTTGCTTGGTCTGTAGACTAGTCATGTCACCAGCATCTACAATACTCTAAAGCTTCTCTATCATTCATTCTATAATGTAGTGCAAACAATGACTGCTTCTCTCTGCAAAGTGGTAAGACCAACTAGACCCACTAATGCAATAGTTTTCCTTAAACACATTGGCTCCTTTTGTGCAGTTCAACTAAAGTCATAGTCGAAATAAAATCGAGCAGAAGTTTTAATATCCCTGTATGCAACAATTGGTATAAGGGAAACAACTACTGAGAAATAATGGTTGATGACTTATACTCCCAGAAGAAAAACATCTACCGATCTACCTTATCTTAATGGAAAACAAAGCAGGGCGGTAGCTCAATCAGTGCGATTCATTCATATTAACTGAGACATTATCTTAATAATGCCTTGTTTCAACATGTATAAAGAAAGACAAAGCAGAAAAGTACCATTCTTAAAACAATGCGACTGATTCATATTAAAAGAGACATTATCTTGACAGTACCTTGGTTAAACATGTAGAAAGAACTACAAAGCAGGATGGTACCATTCGTAAAACACTTTAACTGATATATAATAATAGAGACATTATCTGAACAATATATTTCTTAAACATGTACTCTGGCTGATCCCTAACAGAAATGGTACTCCCGCCGATCCCTAACAAGTGTTGCAGTATTGAACTCAGATCCAGTAGTTAATTTTGAGAGTGGCATTGCTTAATTTTACTAGTGGTATTAGATTAACAAAAAGCATAAACAGTTCCAGGGGAGAGTAGACGCAACAACACCACATGCTTCCATCTACTTATAAAGGGGTGATGCATAGTTTGTTGTAACAAAGAAACAAGCATCATGTCTAGGTTGGTCCCATTTTTGTTCACTACTTAATGGGAAAAGACAGCAATTCAATAGCTTCAATTCAACATTTATTTAAAACAGTACCAATACAAGTAGCACAACATCTCAAAGCACACTACACGATCATGTGGATGAAGGCGGGTATTGACCTTTCATGATGCAGACAAGATCACGTATGAATCTGCCAACACGAATAGGAAATCCAATCTCGTTTTGTGCAGTTGCACTGAAATCAAGCAAAGTCGTCGGTGTGACATACGTGATCTTGAATAGATACCCCTGTTTTAATAGAGGCAAAAAAGGAAACAATTACTGGACAATAAAGGAGGATGAAACGTACTGTGATAAAAAGAAGCATCTAACTTATCTTGATGGAAAACAAAGTAGGATAGTAGCATTTCTAACACGGTTGCATTGATTCATATTAACAGAGACATTCTCTTAAAACAACATTCATTAAAAATGTAGTTTACTTTTAACAGTGGCATTGCTTCAATTTTCTAGTGGCATTCTTAGATTAACAACAGCAAAATAGTGGTATGGGACATGGGACATGCCAGCACCATGTGTGTCCACACGTATAAATGGGTGATGCAGAGTATGTTGCGAAGCAACATATCTGTGTTGGTCCTATATTTTTTCTCTTTGAATATTTCTCCAATGTTAGGGCAGAAAATCTAGTCCTGGACAAACTACCTGTCGGCGTTCTGGGAACGGGGGTCCCCAGACTTGCCTGCCTGCGGCCTGCGGCATGGCTCAAAGGGGGCCCAGCACGGCCCGTTATCATCAACACAGACCCAAGACCCTCGCGAGGGGCCAAGCCTCGCGGGGCGGATGACACGGAGCTTCCTCAGGCACGGCCTCATCAGGCTGGCTCGCGAGGAGGCGGAGAGATCAAGGCGGGGTACCTCACGAGGTGCCCGTGACGCAAGCTATGACGACCAAGGGTGCCAGGCGAGCGCCAGCCCGCGCAGTGTCCTCCTTTCCTCTTTGGTGCAAATGGAGCAAGCGCAAGCGAGAGCATCAAGCAAAGGCACCCGTTTCGGTGCAACGAGACCAAGACCGGCCCAACGGCAAGAAGGAAGTCATTGTGGAGCCCAAGCCAGCATCACCACCAGAGCCTTTGGCACGCGAGGACCAACTTTAGTCAGGATAAGTGTACCAGATGTTCCCCTTCAAAATGGCCAATTGTTGGTGCCCTTCCCGCTCAATATTTGGGAAGAGGCCCAGGGCCTTTGCCTATAAATAGGACTAGCCATCCATAGGGTAGAGGGATCGAAATCGAAGAGAGAATCAAGAAGAGAGAGAGAGAAGGGTGACTGAACTCCTCCTAGCAGTTCATCCTCCCAGCCAAGAACAGACCCTCGCGAGGCTGTTCTTCCTTGTATTGCTCATCATCATCAGCCCAAGAGGCAATCCACCTCACCACACACTGGAGTAGGGTATTACACCACAACGGTGGCCCGAACCAGTATAAACCCTGTGTCTCTTGTGCTGTTCTTTCCATAGCTTAGATCTTAGCGAGGCGGAGGGGTGCAGGTAGGTAGAAGGCGAAATCTCCGCGCGCACCCCAGTGTTCGAACCTCAAGGGTCTGCCGGAACCCGAAATCCGACACTACCCGACCCCCAGTTTCTTTCCTCTTTCAACAAAGAGATAGGTTCCTTACAGATGTGTGTACTGGGTTACCCCCTTTTCCCCTTTTCGACCAACAAAGCGGATGGATAGCAAGTCTATACTACTTTCCCTCCCTCCTTTCCTCATTGAACCACATCCTAGATTCATGCTCCACCCCACCCCACCATTCTTTCCTATTTGAAGTAAGACCTAGATTCGAATAAAGAATCGAAAAAGATACGCATGAAGCTAGAGCAATGACGGTTTCAAAGAAAGTTATACCTTAGGGTCGTCGGGATGTGGCTAGGCATGCGGCGGGAGGCCGGATCATCCCACACTATGTATGACAACAAGGAAGAATGGGTCGGTGGCCCTCCCACACAGGCGCTGGGTGAATGAGAACAGCGCATCTGGCAGTGGATTGCCTCCCTCACCTAAGGCGATAGAGTGAACGCTGCACCTCCTCCCCTTCCCAGTGTGACGGGATCCAGACGGCTCCTTCACCAGCTATGAGGGGGCAGAGAGAGACAGAGGCCAACGCAGTCTTGTTTAGATCTGGTGAAGAGGGTGAGAGACTGTGAATATAGCAAAACTCTAGCAAAGGAACGCTGAGCCTCCAGCATGTGTACATATATATATGTAGTGCGGTGAGAGTGTGGAGAGTGCAAACCCTAGTGAACAAGCACTGAGGCTCGAGATATATAGTGGAGTGGTTTTCTTTTTGTCTCCATAACAGTCATTTTAAATTGTGTAAATATGAAACGAAACTCTTCATTTAACGTACCAGTGAAGAAAACTACTTACGATCAACTAACGATCCACGCGTCCTGGTCACACTTCCTATCCTTCACGTGCGGTACACAACGCTCCGTTAAGTGAACAACCACACATGCGCCAAATTATTGGAAACCTGTGAGAGTGTGTACAAATAAAGAATTTTAATTTCAGTTATCGGAAAGGTTTGAGAGTATGTACAGTTTTCCCTCTCTCAATAATTATGGTTTGTTGTGTTCGGCCTAAACTTGGTCAAACTTTACAAAGTTTGACTTCAGTCAAATCTAATATGTAGAGGAAATAAAAATGCAGGGCTACTACGTCCATCCGGGTTTTTAGTCCACACCATTTTTTAATCAAAGTTTGACCACATATTTATTTTATAGTTGGACAGATGAAATTACATGGGAGCTGAAGACAAAGTTGTGAGAAGGCTTAGAAATCAATACCAAACTTATGCTCTTAGTACGAACATCGATCCTTCTTCGAGGAAACATTTGGTTCATAACCAATTGTGTTTTAAAATTGCACAAGCGTGAAAGAGGACTGCGTCTCCAATGCTACCAAGGTGAACTGATGAAGGATATCATCTTTGTGGGTAACAAGCACATAGCACTGATGGAAGACATCTTGTTTTTCGTTGAAAATTGATCAGCTTCACCAGCCGATGAAACCATGAGGCGTAACCATGAGCGTCCATAGGTCATCATGGTGATGCATCAGCCAATGAAGTTCGACAAATCCTCACTGTGGTATGTTTCTTCACGGTAATCAAGATCAAGGAAGGAAGAACCACATGGCAGAGGAAAGTGAGGCGAAACAACAATGGCCGTCCAATTTTGTGCAGTTCCACTAAAATTGAGGAAGACATGCACGGGTATGGAGATACGCATCGTTGTTTGTGAAAATATAAAAAAAGGATATAGTGTTGTTAGTTTGTTTTGGCAGTGGTACAAGATTAATAACGACATCTCAATTATCAATATGAATTAATGAAAAGTGCACCAACAACCAGAAGCATCATGATTATCTTGATGGGAACTAAACCAGGATACCCGAGAAAAAAAGCAGGACATAAGCATTTATCGACGCCTCTGGATTGACATCAGCGTTACTTAAAAGGGACATCACTTTACCATGGGCATTGCTTCATTTATCCAGTGATAGTAGTAGATTAGCACCAGCAATAGGAGCATATGGACAATGACCGCACAACCACCATGTACTTTTGTCGAAAAAACAGGTATACCTCCACTGAGGCATAACCAGGAAAACTTTTCGAATGGCCTTTCCTCTATAATAGTAAAAAATAGGTGATGTTAGACTAGCCGACGAACCTTAGTTACAGTACATGGGGATCTGGGGAGTCGTGGCAAAGAAGAAAACCCACATGCGGCAACCTGGGGAGCTGGACCAATACAATGAAGCATGAAATCCAAAAGAAGTTATACCTCAGGTGGGCGAGATGTCGCTTAGGCGGGCGGGCGGGATATGCCCACACAACTGCAGCCAACAAGGGCGCGGAGGACTTTCGTCCGTGCCAGTGCCGGCTCAGAGAGGACAGTGCGCATCGGCTTCCTCCATCGCCGATGGCGACAACGTCAACTCTACATCTCCTCAACTCCCGCAACGGACGGGATTCGGCTGGATCTGTGACCATTGGTGAGGAGAGAGATAGAGTGGACACTGCCATCTTGTTTAGATATGGAGAGGGTGAGAGAGCGAGACGCGAGAAACCCTACCAAACAAGAGGCTATATATACAATGGAGTAAAAAATCTCTCCATAGCAGTGGTTTTAAATAGAATACACGCGTTCCCAAAAAAAAGAAACGAAAACTGGTGGACAATTTTTTTTAACGTACCAAGAAAGAAAACTCGATCAAAAACACGCCCCCGCTTCTAGGTCGCAGTCTGTATCGGGCACTGGTGGTCCACGACACTCCATTATTAAGTGAACAAATTAAAGGGTGAAATTATTACGTACGTACCTAAGCTGCCTCTTCGTGTACAAATACACTCCATCGTGTACATGCGGGTATCTCGGAGGCAGAGTGAGTGCGTGTACATTTCTTCTTGTACGACGTACTCCATTTATCACACTTCATATTGTTTCCCACTCCTATGATATTCCTATCCAAGGAACAAAATTAGGTGGTATTAAGTTTGTGTGTGTAGGGACAATGAGACATCGATGGTGTGTACGAGTAGTCGCGAGAGTTGTCGCACACACACACATCGACATACACATGCATATCCGTGGGTATGTAAAATTCCATCCCCATCTCCATCTCCAATCATATTTGTCCAACTAGCAGATTATGTATGGAACAATATTTACATATAACATCTCTTGTTTGCGGGCATCCGAACCACTGCCACGCCCGCTCCTGACCAACCCGTACCCTCTTCATCACCCGTGTGTGCTTCCCACCCGAAACGAATAGTGCCACATTCATGCCCGGCCAGAGCGGACGAGACCTCTCACTAGCACTGGCATTTAAGTGGCGCGCCGGCTGAGAGGCGCCGCCCGCGCACCTCCTGGTGCACGCGACGGCTCCGCGTTCGAAGGTCACCACGGCCGGCCACAACATGCATGTAAAAACTTCTTGGGAGTCCATGCTACAGCTAGCTGTCCTCCCTCTCCTTGTTAATCTTTTCCGGTAGTGCTAGTACTCCATGGCGCTATCCATCGACAAGTAGGCGGGAAAGTTATCGTATTCTCGGTTTAAGGTGAGTGGCATGCTAAGTGACTGTGTAGGGTGGAGCTGTGGAGGAGGGTGAGACATGAACACGATAGACATGATTTGAATGTTGGTTTTGCTCGATGGCACGATCCAACGAAACCAAACATTGGTTTCTCTCTGTTTCCATTTTTCTCTCTAGAAAAATGGAAACTTTCCACTCCATATTCATTCCTACTCCAAGGTTGCCCCGTTACAACATTGCATCAAATACAAAGGAAAACTAACACGCATGTTGATGCATCTCAATGATTCACAAATCATAGCCAATATTTACTTCACAACTAAAGACAAAAGTTGTGAGAGTGTGTACAAAAAAATCTACTGAATGGGTCCCTACGACGTAAACATTGATCCCTAAACAGGATTTATTTTCCATTCTAGGTAGAACCTTGCGAAGGAAAGAAGGCTGGCACCCTCGAATCATATGATGCTTTCGTGCAGTTCCACTAAAATCGAGCCGAGCATCCCTGTTGGCAAAGATATTGTAGAAGTGTGATTAGAATAATAGTACTGGCACTAGTTCATGAGACATAAACTCATCACAAATAGAAGCCAGTAGAAGTAGAGAAAGATCCACATGGAGATGGAGCTACGTGGGGAGCTACGGCAGTGGTGCAAGCCGGCTCCAAAAGGAAGTTGTACCTAGGACGTCGGGCTGTAGCTTGAAGGACGGTTGGGAGGCTGCATCAGCCCATACCGCGGGGACCCGCAATTAGGACGCACCAACAGTGGGTTTTCTCCCTCGCCGCTATCAACTGCGTCTACGCAGAACATCGTCACCTTCCACCCAGCGGCGGGATCAGGCCGGATCTGTGACCAGTGGTGTGGTCACCATCATTCTATGCATGTGAAGAGAGAAATCCAAGCAAGCAGGCTTGTAGCTTAGGCTCCTGCTAGTGTATATATAGTGAAGCGGTTTTCTTTTTATGTCCATATCAACCATTTTATATTGCATACATGTCATTGAAGATTCAAATGATGGTTGCTTCTTCCAACTAACTTACTATGTGATTTGACTGTTCCTGAGTGGCCCCTACACGTACGCCCCCTATGTGTATGACCATTCTTGAGTCTCACTTGTACTTATCTCTATTTTCTTGCATGACACATAGACAGGATGCGCATAGAGGAATTTTCTTACTGCACGTTGTTACGTAGTGCTACGAGTACCTACTCCCTCCTTCCGGTTAACTAGTAGTACTCCCTCTGTCCTGGCTTATTGGCCCCTTTGTACTCAATTCATGGGCTCGTTTTCCTCAAGAAATTGTCTTTACCAATGTATTAAAATCGGGAATGCATGCGTGAACAATGAATGATTAAACCGTGCATGCAACATTTTGACAAAGCATAGACTTATGAACATGTGAATGTGAGGGACTACAACCTCGTGTATGCATGCCACAGTCACACATACACATGGACGCAAAAATGGACGCGATGCCCTAATGCATGCATGTCCGAGGACACGAGGAAAACACACGGTCACGCTCAAGTGCTCAACCTACACGTGCATGCACACACATACTCAGCCAGGGTGAGCTAGTGACCGTATAAACACTTGAAAATGTATATATTGAGCGCAATGAGCGTAATATGATGTCCACTAACCGTATTTTTACAAATATACAGTGATAGACAGTGTATTTATCTCATTTCAAATTAAGCCATATTAATGGGAAAGGAGGCAGTATGGACTAGCATTACTTTGTTGTGTCCCGTCAACTTGTCGAACGAGGAGAAGCTTGCAGGATGGGAGAAGCTTGCGCATGGTGGCTCGCAGGACAAGGAGAAACTTTTTACTAATGCAAGCTCTTCCTCGCTCAGGCGGTGGACATGCAACAGTCAATTCGGTGTCAGATTGCTAGAAGCATACACTGTAATCGTACCATTATTGTTCGACTTCCCGAAGAGGCGAACAACCAAGCGCAAAGTTTACTAGTACTAGTAGTACTACTATAGAGTTATGTACAACTAGGAACCAGATGGTGGAGTGTCTGCACTTTATTTTATTTTAAAATGTGGTAAAGCAATCTTCAACACATTTGGTTCCCTTCGAGAATATTTTCTCTTTTTTGTTTTTTGGTAGAAAGACTGTAAGGGAACCACCTACAGTATAATTGGTGCAACAAACCCAAATCGCAAGGACCATGCCTTGAACCTGCATGGGTGGGAAGGCATTAGCCCCTTCCCACCACTAGGCTTTGCCTTAGTCTGCATTTTCTCATTTTTTTTGTTATTCAGCATGTAAACAGGTCAGCAAACCTTGCGGCGCATCTTTGTGCGAATCGTGCTTGCTGCACTTTCAATGTGACCGAGAGCTGGCTTGATGAAACACCTCGCTTCCTTCTTCTTTTTTGAGGGGTACCTCGCTTCCTAGTGACCAGTCTCTTGGATGATCATCCTAAGAATGCTTATATATGAATAAAGCTCCCTCATTTACCCGCAAAAATGATTAAGCCATATTAACCGGACTAGCACTACTTTTTGATGTGTCACGTCAACTTGCAGAATGAGGAGAAGCTTGCAAGACAAGGTGAAGCTCGCTTTTGCCCTCTTCGTCTACCTCAAGCCTAGTGGCTCGCAGGACGAGGAGAAGATTTTGACTAATGCAACCTACCCTCGCCCAGGCGATGGACATGCATCAGTTCATTCAGTGTCAGATTGCCAGAGGCATACACTGTAGTACCATCATTGTTCGACTTCATGAAGAGCGAAGAGCCAAGCACAAGGTTTAGTAGTACGAGTAGTACTACTGCTAGTATACATGTACTAGGAACCGCATGGTGGAGCCTATGTACTCTTATTTTATTTTAATCCCTGATAAAGTACAATTTTATTCGGGAGAAGTGCAGAAAACGGCAGCCCAGTAGTAGTATTAAAAAACATCGAACAGGTAATGATGATATCGATCAACCATGCTCGAATATATCTTGGCCTCCGTGCGAGCATGTCCGTGTGTTCACGCTCATAGTCTCTCTCAAGGTATGGTCGGTTGGGCATTTTGCCATTAATTGAGATCGGTTTGCTCACACTCCAGTCCCACATGTCAGTGATATGCCAAGAGGAAGTGCGTTGACCGACTGGCCATTGGCGTACTTGGTTTTGCACCTTCATACTACTCCTCCCTCTGTCATAGTTTATGGGGCACGCTTCATTCTCATGCATTTATCTCCATGCTTTCCCACCACCAGAGAGATTTTAGACGCATTTGGTTTAATGCTCAATTAATTAGGTCATGGTAACCGCAATCAAGTCCATAATTTTCTCTCGATGTACTAGGTGTGTACGCGGAGTGGAGTAAGTGCATGCATGTGTGTACCCTTGGTGGAAGCACTGCATGCATGTGTGTACTAGTAATAGACGTCGTGCTATAATTTACCAATGCTATTTTTAGGCCGATCGCTAGTCGCCTTGGTCCTAGAGATTGTTGAAGCGTTGTATAAACAATGACAGAGGGAGTAGTATGAGCGGATTCAAAGAAGAGCGTATTGATGGTTGCTTCTTCAGAGTAACTTACAGTGGGAAAGGTGGGGCTTATGATTTGACTGGTCATTACTCACTATTAGTGTGGTGCAACAACCGGCCTGAGTCTCCCATGCGGTTGTGCACTACTCCCTCCGTTCTTAAATATTTGTCTTTCTAGATATTTCAACAAGTGACTACATACGAAGCAAAATGAGTGAATATACACTCTCAAATATGTCCATTTGGAATTTCTAAAAAGATAAATATTTTGGAATGGATCCGGATGCTAAAGAGGCTTCTGGCAATGCTCTCAAGCCTCCATCATTTGTTTACATATTTGACGTACTCTACAAATAGTTTTCCAGAGACATGAAATTGTACAATGCTCTGAGCTTTTAGCTTATGTTTCGTGTCTCTTCCCATCCATGCTCTTTCAGAAAAATAAAAAACTAACTTCCTTGCTAATGCATCTCAATGACTAGCAGATAAGAGCTAATATTACATCGCAACTGAAGACAAAGTTCTGAGAAGGTGTTAAATTAAAATTGATACATGCTTTCATTGGCAGCAACTTCCCCCCTGCTCTGTCTAAATCAACAAGGCATGTTGGGAAAAGGTAGCTATCTAGAGCATGCAACATTATGATCATTTTGTGCAGTTCCACTAAAATAGAGCTAAGCGTCCCTGTTCCATCGATATTATGTGTGATTACAATAATAGAGGACTATTTATGAAACACTAAACACACAAATAGAAGCCGGTCACCTTTCAGTATATCTTAGGACTAACTAGTTGGAGAATATTAAGCAAATAGTTGGAGAAGATTAGGCTCGGAGTTGGATGAGGAGGATAGAGCAAAACCAATCTCCCTTTGTGCAGTCACACTGAAATGTGGAGATGTTGCCCGTGTGACATTTTAGTACAACTGCATAAAACACTCTTAATAAAAAAGTGATTTGTGTAGTTCACCAAAAGTTCGCAATCGCAACAAGGTGAAATGGATAGCCGTGATTGCAAAAAAGAGGTAGAAGTTACTGGCCAATAACAGTTGATGACACATACAACGACAAAAAAGAAGCATATTCCTTATCCTAAGGGAATATAACAACACGATTGTGCTTGTCTAAAATGGTGTGAGGATAAGGTTGCAATATGGAAAGTACACCGGACGAGCTATGTTTTGGGCAAAGAACTATGGAAGAACCACATGCAAGATTTTCCACATGCAGTGACATGGGAAGACGGGCAATGGAGCAAGGCCGGAGGGGATACCTGTGTGCCGTCGGGATGTAACTAGGAGAGCGGCGGCGAGCGGGATTTTCCCATACTACGGCAGCGAGCAAGTGGCATAGGCCCTACCGTGCCAGAGCTTAGTCAGAGGGAATGGCGGGTACCGCAGATCGGGATGTGCTACCTCGGCGTCGTCGAACGAAGAAACGTTGCACATCCTCCCTTTCCACCGGTGGACGGGATACGGCCGGACCAGTGACCAACGGTGAGAGAGAGAGAGAGGCCGCCGCCACCTTGTGAGAGATACTCTGAAGAGAGACAAACCCCGGCAGGGAGGCTCCATTGTATATAGTGGAGCAGACTAATTTTTTCTCCATAAAAATTGATTTGTATTCTATGTACGTGGCATTGAGCGATATAACTTTATTTAAAAATAACGCGCCAACGCATCAAGTCAAACTTTGTTTCGTGCACGCGTGGTACATGAGCTCCATAGGTAAACAACCGCTACATGCGCTCAAATTAGCACGTGGGATGCCATTTCGTACAGAAATGAGCTCCATCGTGTACCCGCGTGGGTGTGGCTGGGCACGAAGCGTGAGTACGTGCACCTATTCTCTTCGTGTATGTACACCACCTACGTGGGGTTGTGTGAGGGAGATACAAATGTAGAGAGATATGGTGTGTGGGTTCGTGAGTGTTTTGGGGGTGGCATGAGAGATAGACAGGGAATATGTGTCGATGATATTTCAATAAAAAAATGTAACATATTCAATGTGTGTGAAATAGAGGCCTGGATATATCATATATATAGAGGGGGTGATCCACGAGAAGAGAGTGGATGTACCATCGGCGTGAGGTATCCATAGAATCGAAGAGAGGGATGCTGTGTGTGTCACGATCAATAAAGAGTGCCATCGAATTTGTGTGTGCCCACGTCAAAGATATAGGGTGGCTGGCCTACTGGACCATGAGAGGGGACAGGTGCAGTTTGTCTGTGTGGCATCGATTCCTACCTATAGCGCTCAACTATCAGTTTGTGTGGGGCGGGGGGTGGGGGTGAGAGACCTAACTATAGAGGTACAATGGTGGTATATGTGTGGAGGAGGAGAGAGACCTACCTTATGTATTGAGGGAGATCGATTGGCATCCATGCATATGTGTAGGGGAGGAATAATGTTGGGAGAGAGAGAGAGAGAGCTAGAGTGTCGGAGGGGCTGGTGGTGGAGTTGCTTCTAACAAATGGTGGGATAGGCTTGCTAGACAAACGGGGGGAACGCCTGTAGTATCAATAAGAAAGGGGATGCTTGCCTGTCTATGCACGTGCGTGTGAGAGGCGGGTCAGGAGGCATGCACGAATGATGAGGGGGGATGATATGGCTCTGGTAAGAGACATAACTACATTGGGAGATCAATCATCCTTTGTCGGAGAAAGGAGAGACATAACTTGTGAGGTACGTCGATCGATGGGTCGGGAAAATAGTTAAAGTCAACGTAGGTATATGTAGGGGGATCGATCGGTATACATGCATGTATGTGTTAGAAGCAAATAAGGCCCAGAGAGAAGGATAGAGAGACAGAGAGAGGGATGCAGCTATATCAAGGGGGAAGGAGCGTGCGAGTATGAGATCAATGAAAATAGGGGTGGGAGTGAGGCATGGACAGTGAGAAGAGAAGAGGGAAAGCTTGTGTTTGTGGTAGGCACACCTGGCTAGAGAGGCATATCGATCGATGTGTGCCGTAAAGAAGGAGCTGGGGAGGCTACACACCATGGGTGAACGACCTAAAGTGAAAAGACGAATGTTGAGGGAGGGTGAGAGGAAGGCAGGCGTGTGCATGCACGAGAGAAAGTTAGCGCTAGCTACAAAGATAAGAGGATTGTGTGGGTGTAAAAGATGAATAGAGATCATAATTCATTATAAAAAGTGAATTCAGACATTTGAATAATTTATCATAGTGTTTTAAGCCGACACATGCTTGAATATATATAACGGTGATACGCATGGTGTGGTTATGAACACGTTATACTACATATATAACAGAGTTGGTGATGATGGTGTGCCTGCCATCCTGCAATATAGGCCGCTCGATTTATATCTGACGGATAGGAAGGAACTATGGCAAATTTGAAAAATATACCCACACCCCTCTCCACATTTGCAAATAAGGCCTTCCCTCGATCATCTTCATGTTTCGTGCAACGCATGGGCATCTTGCTAGTACTACATATGATATATAGAACATGGATTATAAATTGTGATAATGTGTGGCTTCTGCAGCTCAGGGCTAAATACTTGTCATAATGTAGGGGGTGGGGCACTATACTTTGTGTGATAAACACAGTGTACTTATGGAACATGGTTTCGATTATGAATATCTAGTTAGTACATCGAATGTACTTATATTTGGAATCAACATCAAGTGTATTCAAAAAATTGAATTCGAGTTCATAAAGTACGAATAGTTCATATCTATCTCTATAGTAATCATGTGCTGTGTTGTTAAGGTAATACATGAATGATGGTTGACGTTGGCAACAATCATGATTGTATATTCTAATTCAAATAGAGAAACAAATTGAAGTTTAGTTCGAATTGCAGAGGTAGTATAGACATTTGGAATGCACTAAAATGTTGGTATGAGTAGGTTACATTCATTATACAGCCAGCGAAAAAATTTAATTGGACATAACATGGATTCATAGCTTTGAATAGCATTTGTATAATAAAATGGGACAAGACTCTCTTTGTGTGGTGTGAATAGTTTTATTTTTTTCATATTTTTCGTTGAGGGAAGTGCGAATTGATTTGGTACGTACAAGTACAATATTACACGTTATGCTTGTCCCTAAAATTCAACCCGCGCCTTGCTATATCCCGAAAATTCAGATATAATGCTCCTGAAACCTGAGCCTTCACAACCCGCGCCTTGATATCCCAAAATTACAACGCGCGCGAAAACTCCCTCCAGCTGCCAAATCCCGACACGCGAAACCCCCTTCTAAGCCTGAACCAAAAGGGCTGCTAGTTCAAGTCGGTGGGGGTACTTTTGTAACACACGCTACATTTTGGACAAGCGCGTCCCTAAGTCATGGTTCCCCCCTCCCATCGCCTCCTTTTCGCCATTCGAAATGCCAGGCTGCCATAACCTATCTGCTCTAGCCGCGAAACCCCACCCTCCTCCATCAGCCACCTCACCGCAGCCCAGCCAGAGCCTCTTCCTAGATGATGTCGTCCAACGCAACAAATTGACATCCCTCATCCACCTCCCCAGATGAGGATCTATCGTCCATCTCATCGTCCTGCCCGTTCAGCCACCCCGTCCTCCACCTCCAAAGAGCTGCTCCGACGATTGCCTCATCTATCGCGGCTGCTCCATCCACACAGCGTCGCCTTTACCTGCTCCAACCAAACCGCAACATCCTCATTGACTCCTCGGACGAAGCCAAGGCCTACTCGGCGCCACCAAAGAGGTTGTACACTCATCGCATTGCACCTTCTCCTTAACTCAACCTCCCGATGTTGATGGTGCTCCATCCCTCACCCCCATGGCGCGGCTACCTCGAAGCTGGCACCGTGGGCAACATCTCCACGGTGCCTCTCCCCTAGTGCGGCACTCCTTCGATGCTAGCGTCCATACCAGCCGGATCTGCTGCTGCTACTTTGGTCATCATAGTTTAGACATCATATATGCTAATGCCCTCTGCTTAGCATATAAATCACATATGTGAATTAAATCATGCGATCCTGATTACTTAGATAACATGTATGTGAATTATGTCATGCGAACCTGTTTACTAAAGACATCATATCTGTGAAATTATGTCATGCTATCTATTTTAGTTAAACAATATACATGTCAACTATTTCATGCCCTCTTTTTTCCACACTATCTATTGCATCTATCTCTCATACAATGTCTGCACATTCAACTATACTTCCTATTTATCAGCCATTTGAATTGGAGCGAGTGATGGCAGTATCTAGCAGAGTAAAAACACAGTCTTCAAATAAAATAGTGCTAGCTCTTAGTGGAGATAGCACCCCGGTCGTACATGCATGAGAACCAGACCTACCACACATAAACCAGACTCTCACAGGTTGTAACCCTACTGCAATGGATAGAGAACCAACTTCACCCAATATAACCCCAACTATAGCAGATAGTAAGCCAGTTCCTATTGACACGACACCATCTCCACTACAAAGCTCCCAAACAAGAGCGGTTAGTAAGGCAGCTCTAGTGCCCAAAGAGCCAGTACTACCACAACAAACCCCAACTCCACCAGCTAGTACACCTATTCCTGTGGAGGAAGCACAACCAGCCATTCATAGTTTAGCATCTATCACATTTTATGTTGTTAAATCCTATGTGTGTATCTTACCATCATGGAAATATTATACTGAAGATGAAGGAAAATGCCAGTTGCAGGTGTTGTCCAAGAGTTATGTGTAAGTAATGTTATTCATGGCAATTACTTTGCTTTTTCCCATACATTCTACCTCCATGATGGTTATAATACAACAAATTTTCCCATTTTTCTCTATAGAGAAGGACCGGTTTGGAAACTCAGGATGAGGTAACATGTGCTAATACCTCTGCTATCTTCAAGAATACTTGGTGGCAGTATCGGAATTACCTAAAGAGAACATACTTCACTGGCAAAGAAACTTATCAAATTCCCTTACATTCTCCTAAGACATATTTACTGGATGATGACTAGGAACACCTTGTTCTGTATTGGTCCCGAACAAAGAATGTGGTAAGGTCTATGATCTCATTTTTTATTTTTAAGTAATATATGCTTGCGTCTTACTATACTCTATTCATGTAGAACAAGTGCTTAAATTTGAAGAACAACTGTTCTCATTTAAGATTCCATTGCTATCGTGCATACTGCTTTGCGCTTGTATCACTGTACTTACTCATACAAACTTATTTTTAAATTGAAGGATCCAGTCGAAACACCAATGGCACAACATGTATATTTACGCATGTTTCTTTAACAGGTTTGCTCTTATAAATAGCTTTGCTGATTTCAATTTCAATTGTGTACACAATTAACTTCTCATATCATGCACATTACTAGCATCACAACAAAGCTAGTAGTGTTGTTGTACGTGTAGACCCGTGGTACCCGGCCATTTGAAATCTTGTTGTGTTGTGTAGTTTCCCACGGTTTGTATTCTTTCTGTGTTGCTTTGTCTTGAACTGATATGATTTGAACCGTGTCTTTATTTTGATTTGGCAAGACAATGTAGTGATCATAGGACATACATATATGTTTGTTTGATGCTTCTATAATGTACTACATGGAAATAGAAGACTTGGTAGTTTAATCTTGTCCACCTTACTAATGAACCGGTTCACCAAAATGAGTTTCATATACTAGTACATGCTAAACCCGTTGATACGTCCATTTTGCATCATGCTTTTATATCGATATTTCTTGCATTATGGGTTGTTATCACACATTCACTACTAGGAAAACGGCTATAGATGAAATCAACACTAATGGCACACCACGTGTGTGGTGCGCCATTAGAATATAGCAATGGTGCACCACATACAGGTACGCCATTAGGAATATATTACTAATGGCGCACCTGGTGTGCGGTGCGCCATTAGAAGTTTTGAAAAAAAATTGTTACTAATGGCGCACCGTGGGTGCGGTGCGCCATTACTAGTTGACATAGTAATGGCGCACGACACCCACGGTGCGCCATTAGAAGTTTTAAAAAAAAGTAAAAAAAAATTGTTAGTAATGGCGCACCAGTGGATAGTGCGTCATTACTAGTTTTTAACTAGTAATGGCGCACTGTCCACAGGTGCGCCATTACTAAGTTTTTTTTCAAAAAATATTCAAAAAAATTCAAATTTTTTTATTTTTTTTCAAAACTAGTAATGGTGCGCCGTGGGTGTGGTGCGCCATTACTAGTTTAACTACTAATGGCGCAACACCCCACGGTGCGCCATTACTAGTTTGCCCGGCTTCCACCGAATGCACCCCCCCCCCCCCCCCCCCCCCCCCCCCCCCCCCCCCCGTGGACCGCCTTTTTAGTTTAAAAAAAATAAAAAAATGATAAAAAATGTCAAAAAATAAAAGAAAATAAGTTTGCCATGTGATATGTGGTCTAGTTGTTAGGAAAATTTACAAATATAAATTTCGACTTTATTTGCAAAATCTCTCTGGAAATTTGTAAAATGGGCATAACTTTTGCATACGAACTCGGATTAAAAAGTTTTATATATGAAAAATCATCTACTTGAAAAGTTACATCCGAATTTAACCATGGGAACCCCGTTAAACATTTTCAAAATCCCCAAAAACATAACACAAAAAAAGTTACGGGGCTTTCAAGATCTAGAGGCAAAAAAATAAAAAAAAGGTTTTGAAATTTTTTTAATTTTTTTTCAAAAAATGATACGTAATATGACCGGGAAGTTTGAAATATTTTTCAAAATTTCATCATAGTCATGAACATGAACAAAGTCCTAGACATCAACAAGGTATAATAGGATTGATATGCCAGATATATCAACAAGTGGCTGTGAAGTGAGATGTTGCTGGGGTTGGATAGAACTCTGAAGTTAAGCGTGCTTGGGCTGGAGTAGTGTGAGGATGGGTGACCTTTCGGGAAGTTGGACCGCGGAGTGCGATTTGACCTGAGATTAAGAAAAAAATGAACAAAAAATTGAAATTTCTTGAAAAAAAATTAAAAAAATCTGAATTTTTTTTTGAAAAAAATTGTTACTAATGGCGCACCGTGGGCCATACTAATGGCGCACCAGCGGTGCGCCATTAGAATCTTCTAATGGCGTGATGCTAGTGGCGCACCAGTAGTGCGCCATTAGTAGCGAAAATAGGTGCGCCACTAGCAGAAGATGGGTATCGGAGGGCCACCAGGGGGCCCATGAGGTAGGGGCGCGCCTAGGGGGTAGGGCATTCCCCCACCCTCATGGCCAGGGTGTGGCCCCCGTCTGGAACTATCTTCGCTCAATATTTTTTATATATTATGTAAATAACTTCCGTGAAGTTTCAGGACTTTTGGAGCTGTGCAGAATAGGTCTGTAATATTTGCTCCTTTTCCAGCCCAGAATCACAGCTGCCGACATTCCCCCTCTTGCTACAAAAAGGATTGTGCCATCTTGCTGCACCTTATTTACTTTTGTTACTTGCTACTCGTTACAAATTACCTTATCACAAAACTATCTGTTACCGATAATTTCAGTGCTTGTAGAGAATACCTTACTGAAAACTGCTTATCATTTCCTTCTGCTCCTCGTTGGGTTCGACACTCTTACTTATCGAAAAGGCTACGATAGATCCCCTACACTTGTGGGTCATCAAGACTCTTTTCTGGCGCCGTTTCCGGGGAGTGAAGCACCTTTGGTAGGTGGAATTTGGTAAGGAAAAATTTATATAGTGTGCTGAAATTTACTTTCACTTGTTACTATGGAACATAATCCTTTGAGGGGCTTGTTCGGGGTATCTTCACCCCGGCCAGTAGAGCAAAGAGTTGCTCCTCAACCAACTGAACCTACTGAAAATGTTCACTTTGAAATTTCTTCTGGTATGATAGAGGAACTGCTAGCTAATCCTTTTGTGGGAGATGGAACACTGCATCCCGATTTACACCTAATCTATGTGGATAAAGTCTATGCATTATTTAGGCTTGCAGGTATGCCCGAGGATGTTATCAATAGGAAGGTCTTCCCTTTATCTTTGAAGGGAGAGGCATTGACATGGTATAGGCTATCTGATGATATGGGATCATGGGACTACAAGCGATTGAAATTGGAATTTGATCAGAAGTTTTATCCTATGCATTTTGTTCATCGTGATCGTAATTATATTTATATAATTTTTGGCCTCGTGAAGGAGAAAGCATCTTTCAAGCTTGGGGGAGGCTTAAGTCAATGTTATATTCTTGCCCCAATCATGAGCTCTCAAGAGAAATGATTGTTCAAAAATTTTATGATCGGCTTTCTCTCAGTAATCGCTCCATGTTCGATACTTCTTGTGTTGGATATTTTATGATGGAGACTATTGAATTCAAATGGGATATATTGGAAAGAATTAAATGCAACTCTGAATATTGGGACCTCGACGAAGGTAAGGAGTCAGGTATAACACCTAAGTTTGATTGTGTTAAATCTTTTATGGATACCGATGTTTTCCGTGAATTTAGCACTAAATATGGACTTGACTCTGAGATAGTAGCTTCTTTCTGTGAATCCTTTGCTACTCATGTTGATCTACCTAAGGAGAAGTGGTTTAAATATAATCCTCCCATTAAAGTAAAAGCAGTTGCACCTATTAAAGTTGAAGAAAAGACTATCACTTACAATGATCCTGTTGTTCCTGCTGCTTATATTGAGAAACCACCTTTCCCTGTTAGAATAAATAATCGCGCTAAAGCTTCAACTGTGGCTAAAAAAAGTAATATTGAGAGACCTAAACCCCCTGAGAAAATTAAAGTTGAACCTATTATTGCTATGGTTAAATATCTCTTGGCCGATAATATTCATGGGCATGTTATTTACTTCTGCAATGAATCTGCCAGAATTGCTAGACCTGATGCTAAAAATAAACATAGACCTGTTGTAGGAATGCCTATTATTTTTGTTAAAATAGGAGATCATTGCTATCATGGCATATGTGATATGGGTGCTAGTGCAAGTGCAATACCTCATTCCTTGTACCAAGAAATTATGCACGATATTGCACCTGCTGAGATAAAAGATATCAATGTTACCATTAAACTTGCCAATAAAGATACTATTTCACTGATTGGGATTGTTAGAGATGTTGAAGTCTTGTGTGGGAAAGTTAAATATACTGCTGATTTTCTTGTTGTTGGTTCCACACAAGACGACTTTTGTCCCATTATATTTGGTAGACCCTTCTTGAATACTGTTAATGCTAAGATAGAGTGCAATAAGGATATTGTTTCTGTTGGTTTGGGGGATATGTCTCATGAGTTTAATTTTGCTAAATCTCATAGACAACCCCATGATAAAGAATTGCCTAGTAAAGATGAAATTATTGGTCTTGCTTCTATTGTCGTGCCTCCTACTGATCCCTTAGAACAATAATTGCTAGACCATGAAAATCATGTGTTCATGAATGAAAGAAGGGAAATAGATGAAGTATTCTTCAAACAGGGACCTATTCTGAAACACAACTTGCCTATTGAAATCCTAGGGGATCCTCCTCCACCGAATGGTGATCCTGTGTTTGAGCTTAAACCATTGCCTGATACTCTTAAATATGCTTATATTGATGAAAAGAAGATATATGCTGTTATTATTATTGCTAACCTTTCAGAGCACGAAGAGGAGAGATTATTGAAAACTCTGAAGAAGCACCGTGCTGCTATCGATATACTCTTGATGATCTTAAGGGCATCAGTCCCACTCTATGTCAACACAAAATAAATTTGGAGAAACACGCCAAACCACTTATTGATCACCAACAACGGCTAAATCCCAAGATGAAAGAAGTGGTAAGAAAGGAAATATTAAAGCTCCTTGAAGCAGGTATAATTTATCCCGTTGCTGATAGTCAGTGGGTAAGCCCTGTCCATTGTGTCCCTAAGAAGGGAGGTATTGTTGTCGTTCCTAGTGATAATGACGAATTGATTCCGTAAAGAATTGTTACAGGTTACAGGATGGTAATTGATTTCCGTAAATTAAATAAAGCCACTAAAATGGATCATTGCCCTTTGGCTTTCATTGATCAAATGCTAGAAAGATTATCCAAACATACACATTTTTTCTTTCTATATGGTTACTCTGGTTTCTCTCAAATACCTGTGTCAACTGATGATCAAGAAAAGACTACTTTTACTTTCCATTTCGGTACCTTTGCTTATAGACGTATGCCTTTTGGTTTATGTAATGCACCTGCTACCTTTCTGAGATGCATGATGGCTATATTCTCTGTCTTTTGTGAAAAGATTTGTGAAGTTTTCATGGATGATTTCTCTGTTTATGGATCCTCTTTTTATGATTTCTTGAGCAACCTTTATCGAGTTTTGCAGAGATGTGAAGAAACTAACCTTGTCTTGAATTGGGAGAAGTGCCACTTTATGGTTAATGAAGGTATTGTCTTGGGGCATAAAATTTCTGAAAGAGGTATTGAAGTTGACAAAGCTAAGGTTGATGTTATTGAAAAGATGTCATGTCCCAAGGACATCAAAGGTATAAGAAGTTTCCTTGGTCATGCCGGTTTTTATAGAAGGTTCATTAAGGACTTCTCAAAAATTTCCCGGCCTCTGACTAACCTATTACAAAAATATATTCCTTTTGTCTTTGATGATGATTGTGTAGAAGCATTTGAAATACTTAAGAAAGGTTTGGTTTCTACACCTATTTTTCAACCTCCTGATTGGAATTTACCCTTTGAAATTATGTGTATAGGGGCTGTACTAGGACAAGGAGTTGATAAGAAACTAAATGTTATTCAATATGCTAGTAAAACTCTAGACAATGCCTAGAGAAATTATGCTACTACTGAAAAGGAATTCTTAGCGGTTGTATTTTCTTGTGATAAGTTCGGACCTTATATTGTTGATTCTAAAGTAACTATTCACACTGATCATGCTGCTATTAAATATCTCATGGAAAAGAAAGATGCTAAACGTAGACTTATTAGATGGGTCCTCTTGCTTCAAGAATTTGATTTGCATATTATTGATGGAAAGGGAGCTGAGAACCCCGTTGTAGACAACTTGTCTAGGTTTGAAAATGCTCTTCATGACCCACTACCTATTGCTGATAGCTTTCCTGATGAACAATTAGCTGTCATAAATGCTTCTCGTACTGCTCCATGGTATGCTGATTATGCTAATTACATTGTTGCTAAATTTGTACCACCTAGTTTCACATACCAGCAAAAGAAAACGTTCTTCTATGATTTAAGACATTATTTCTGGGATGACCCGCGTCTTTACAAAGAAGGAGTAGATGGTGTTATTAGACATTGTGTACCTGAGCATGAACATGTACAGATCATACGCAAGTGTCACTCCGAAGCTTATGGAGGACACCATGCTGGAGATAGAACTTCACATAAGGTATTGCAATTCGGTTTTTATTGGCCTACTCTCTTCAAGGATGCCCGTAAGTTTGTTTTGTCTTGTGATGAATGTCAAAAAATTGGTAATATTAGTAGACGTCAATAAATGCCTATGAATTATTCACTTGTTATTGAACCATTTGATGTTTGGGGCTTTGATTAAATGGGACCTTTTCCTTCCTCTAATGGGTATACACATATTTTAGTTGCTGTTGATTACGTTACTAAGTGGGTAGAAGCTATTCCAACTAGTAGTGCTTATCATAACACCTCTATTAAGATGCTTAAAGAAGTTAATTTTCTGAGGTTTGGAGTCCCTAGATATTTAATGACTGATGGTGGTTCGCATTTTATTCATGGTGCCTTTCGTAAAATGCTTGCTAAGTATGATGTTAATCATAGAATTGCATCTCCATATCATCCACAGTCTAGTGGTCAAGTACAATTGAGTAACAGAGAGCTCAAATTAATTTTGCCAAAGACTATTAATAGATCTAGAAATAATTGGTCCAAGAAACTTGATGATGCATTATGGGCTTATAGAATTGCATGTAAAAATCCTATGGGTATGTCTCCGTATAAAATGGTTTATGGTAAAGCATGTCATTTACCTCTCGAATTAGAACATAAGGCATATTGGGCTATTAAAGAGATCAATTATGACTTCAAACTTGCCGGTGAGAAGAGGCTTTTTGACATTAGCTCACTTGATGAACGGAGAACCCATGCCTATGAAAATGCCAAGCTGTTTAAAGAAAAAGTTAAAAGATGGCATGATAAGAGGATACAAAATCGTGAGTTTAATGTAGGTGATTATGTATTGCTATACAACTCTCGTTTAAGATTTTTGCAGGCAATCTTCTCTCTAAATGGGAAGGTCCTTACGTCATCAAGGAGGTCTATCGTTTTGGTGCCATAAAATCAACAACTTCGAAGGCACAAATCCGAGGGTGGTGAGCGGCCAAAGAATCAAACATTATATCTCATGTAATCCTATAAATTTTAAAACTAATGTTATTGAAACCGTAACCCCGGAGGATTACATAAGAGACACTTTCCGGAACGTTTCAAACTCCAAAAAGGAATAGGTACATGGTACGGTAAGTAAACCGACTCCAAAATAGTTCTAATGGCAATTTTTCTTCGTTTTGGAATATTTAAGAAAATAGGAAAATAAGAAGCAGAACAGAAAGGACACGAGGCTTCCACGAGGGTGGAGGGCGCGCCCCCTGCCTCGTGGGCATCTTGTGTGCTCACCAGACTCCGTTTTCTTGCACGATACTTCTTTATATAATCTACCGAAGGTTTTGACCACCGTATCACGCAAATATCTCCTGCCTTTGTTTCGAGCTGTCCTGCTGCAGATTTGAGCAACATGTCATCCCAGGATTCAGAAGGAGAAAGCTATGTGGCTGATTACCTTGCATATCCTAAGGTCTATTGGGATGTGGAGCATTGTGGTTGGACTACGGAAGAAGAAGAGGACTATGAACCCAAGGGAAAGGAGGATACGAGCTCAGATTAGGATGAAGCCCCATTACCTCAACCTGGGGACATGCATGTGGAGTTCAAAAAGTCAAGCCTCCCTGATAGAGCAAAGAACCCTAAGATCGAGTTTATCCCTTTTCGCCTCTTGTAGGAAAACAAACAGGAATTATGCAAGAAGATATTAAGCATTGAGCAGGAGATTGATGACCTAAGGGATCAAAATTCTGTCCTCAAGCGCAAATTAAGGAAGAAGCCTACGCCATCAACAAAACCATCACCTTCTTCACCAACACAGAAGAACTGAGCATCGGGTATGGGCACTCTCCTTGGCAACTTCCAAGCTTGGGGGAGTGCCCCGGTATCGTATCACCATCACTTTTATCTTTACCGTTTTTCCTAGTTTGATCCTTTTGATAATATCTTGATCTAGTAGAATAAAGTTTTAGTATGATCTAGTTGTGAGTTTTGCTTTATGATCTTCCTATATAATCGAGTCGTTGAGCTATATATACTAAAGATTAGTGTTGAGTCAAGGGCTTGATTATTTTGCTATGATCTAGAGGGAATAAAATAAAATAGAAGAAATAAAAATAAATAAAGAGATCATATGGATCTTATGGAGAGTAATGAGCTCACATATAAAGAGTATGATGAATATAAGTTGTTGAGATTTGACAAACTTAGTTTTGGTCATTGTTGCAATTAATAGGAAGTAATAAAGAAAGAGAGGTTCACTTATAAATATACTATCTTGGACATAGTTTATGATTGTGAGCACTCATTAAAGTATGACATGCTAAAGAGTTGACGTTGGACAAGGAAGACAACATAATGGGTTATGTTCTCTTGCATCTGAGATAAATTATATTGTCATGGATCATCCAAAATTTTGATCTTGCCTTTCCCTCTCATGCTAGCCAATTTCTTTGCACCGAGTAGAGATACTACTTGTGCTTACAAATATCCCTAAACCAAGTTCTGCCATGAGAGTCCACCATATGGATTGAGTAAGATCCATCAAGTAAGTTGTCATCGGTGCAAGCAATAAAAATTGCTCTCTAAATATGTATGACTTATTAGTGTGGAGAAAATAAGCTTTATATGATCTTGTGATGTGGAAGAAATAAAAGCGGCGGACTGCATAATAAAGGTTCACATCACAAGTGGCAATATAAAGTGACGTTCTTTTGCATTAAGATTTCGTGCATCCAGCCATAAAAGTGCATGACAACCTCTGCTTCCCTCTGTGAAGGGCCTATCTTTTATTCTTGTCTTATACTTCATACAAAGATTCATGGTGATATTCACCTTTCCTTTTTACATTTTATCCTTTGGCAAGCATAATGTGTTGGAAAGATCCTGATATATATAGCTAATTGGATGTGAGTTTTCATGAACTAGTATTGTTGACATTACCCTTGAGGTAAAACATTGGGAGGCAAAACTATAAGCCCCAATCTTTCTCTGTGTCCGATTAAAACTTCATAACCATAAATATCGCGTGAGTGTTAGCAATTATGAAAGAATAAAAGATGGTTGAGTATGTGGATTTGCTGAAAAGCTCTTATATTGACTCTTTCCTATGTTATGAGCTAAATTGCAATTGCCTCAATGACTGATATTAGAGTTTGTTGGTTCTCAATGAAGTTTATGATTCATACTTGAAATTGTGATTGAATTGTTACTTTAGCATAAGATATTATATGACAATATATATATGTTGTTGTTCTAAGAATGATCATGACGCCCTCATGTCCGTATTTTTATTTTTATCGACACCTCTATCTCCAAACATGTGGACATATTTTTCGATTTCGGCTTTCGCTTGAGGACAAGCGAGGTCTAAGCTTGGCGGAGTTGATACGTCCTTTTTGCATTATGCTTTTATATCGATATTTATTGCATTATGGGATGTTATTACACATTATGTCACAATACTTATGCCTATTGTCTCTTATTTTACAAGGTTTACATGAAGAGGGGGAATGCCGACAACTTGGATTCTAGGCTGGAAAAGGAGCAAATATTAGAGACCTATTCTGCACAGCTCCAAAAGTCCTGAAACTTCACGTAAGTTTTTTCCAGAAAATATATAAAAAATATTGAGCGAAGAAAGTTCCAGAGGGGGGCCACACCCTGGCCACGAGGGTGGGGGGCACGCCTTACCACCCCCTTAGGCGCGCCCCCTGCCTTATGGGCCCCCTGGTGGCCCTCCGATGCGCATCTTCTTCTATATGAGGTCTTTCGTCCGGCAAAAAAAAGAAGCAAGCTTTCGGGACGAAACTGCGCCACCACGAGGCGGAACCTTGGCGGAACCAATCTAGGGCTCCGGCAGAGCTGTTCTGCCGGGGAAACTTCCCTCCGGGAGGGGGAAATAATCACCATCGTCATCACCAACGATCCTCTCATCGGGAGGGGGTCAATCTCCATCAACATCTTCACCAACACCATCTCATCTCAAACCCTAGTTTATCTCTTCTATCCAATCTTTGTATCCAAACCTCAGATTGGTACCTGTGGGTTGCTAGTAGTGTTGATTACTCCTTGTAGTAGATGCTAGTTGGTTTGCTTGGTTGAAGATCATATGTTCAGATCCATTATGCATATTAATACCCCTCTGATTATGAACATGATTATTCTTTGTGAGTAGTTACGTTTGTTCCTGAGGACATGGGAGAAGTCTTGCTATAATTAGTCGTGTCAATTTGGAATTCGTTCGATATTATGATCAGATGTATATTGTCATCCCTCTAGTGGTGTCATGTGAACGTCAACTACATGACACTTCAACATTGTTTGGGCCTACAGGGAGGCATTGGGAAGTAATAAGTTGATGATGGGTTGCTAGAGTGACAGAAGCTTAAACCCTAGTTTATACGTTGCTTCGTAAGGGGCTGATTTGGATCCATATGTTTCATGCTATGGTTAGTTTTACCTTAATACTTCTGTTGTAGTTGCAGATGCTTGCAATGGGTGTTAATCATAAGTGGGATGCTTGTCCAAGTAAGGACAGTACCCAAGCACCGGTCCACCCACATTTCAAATTATCAAAGTACCGAACGCGAATCATATGAATGTGATGAAAACTAGCTTGACGATAATTCCCATGTGTCCTCGGGAGCGCTTTCCTTCATATAAGAGTTTGTCCTTTGCTACAAAAAAGATTGGGCCATCTTGCTGCACCTTATTTACTTTTATTACTTGCTACTCGTTACAAATTACATTATCGCAAAACTATCTGTGACCAATAATTATAGTACTTGCAGAGAATACCTTACTGAAAACTGCTTATTTCCTTCTGCTCCTCGTTGGGTTCGACACTCTTACTTATCTAAAAGCTACGATAGATCCCCTACACTTGTGGGTGATCACCTGTAATGTGTTTGCTTGTTTCTTTTAGAATGCTGACAGAATATTGTGGAAGAGTGCCTTATCAAGCAATGGTAAAGGAAGTAATGCATATAAGGTTCAGGATAGTGAGACATCCTTTTTGGTCTCCAACAAAGCTGATAAAGCTACTAAGGAAAACTATCTTGACGATAGTGAGACAACCCCAAAGTCCTGTCTTGGTTTAGTGTTCGAGTTACTGGCCACTACCACTGGCACAAGCTATTCAAACTAACTGTATGAATCAGTATAGTTTCTTGAGTCTCAACTACAAGTTGAAAGACACCGATCAGCTATGCTACGACAAGAAGCAGAAGGACCGCAGGAGTCCCTGGAACACTCAGTTGCATACTTTCTGGTGCAACAACAAGCATTAGAGGATTTTAGCGCCAAACAAGACAAAGCTAATAAGCTTGCTAAGCTTATTGCTAGCATGGTGGATACCTAGGATAACGTTTCTTGAGCTCTTCTGAAGTTGTTTCAGTTATGGACTTGTTTTGCTGCCACGTTTATTTGCATTGGTGGCCAATTTAGACGGCCAGTGTATGTAATATGCTGCTTTGTTCCCTATATTTGCACTGGTGGAGAACTTTGATGCCCAGTGGATGTAATATGTTGTGACAGCCTGGCTTATTAGGGATGATAGGCTACTCGTATCAATGAGGAATTCCTTCTTTTCCGGAAGCCCATTCAGACAGAACTCCAAAGTTAAGCATGCTCAGCTTGGGTTAATTTCAGGATGGGTGATCGACCGGTAAGTTGCTCCCGGGTGCGCATGAGTGAGGACAAAGTGCGCAGAGAAGACTAGTATTGATCTGTCGGGCCAGTCTAGATCCCGCCAGGAGTAACGACCACCGGCGGGTGTGTTTGTGGCGTTACAAATTGGTATCAGAGCCGACCCTCGCGGCTATACGGTTGTCTGCGGACAGGTGCGCGGTCATGTTGTGCATGACATTTGTGATCCATCGTGGCACATGACATGGCACATGTGCCGGACTGGAAGCACAGACGTATGTGGCAAGAGGAAACGTTCTTGTGGCCCGACGAGGATGTCGGTTCCTTAGAGTGGTGGTGTATGTGATAGCTTGGCTTATTAGGGATGATAGACTACTCATATCAATAAGGAATTCCTACTTTTCCGGAAGTCCATTCGGACATAACTCCAAAGTTAAGCATGCTCAGCTTGGGGTAATTTTAGGATGGGTGACTGACCGGGAAGTTGCTCACGGATGCGCATGAGTGAGGACAATGTGCGCGGAACAGACTAGTATTCATCTGTGGGGCCAGTCTAGATCCCGCCAGGAGTAACGACCACCGGCAGGTGTCTCCGGGGCGTTACATATGTGTAATAGCCGTAATAGCCTATCGTTAGTTGCTTGCTTATTTATTTCCTTATTGTCTTGTTTAGTTGTTTGCTTGTAGTCACTGCAGTTCTTTTTGTGCCTTTTTCTAGTGGCCACAATAACCTATTTTTTGTAGCTAGGCCACAATAACCATGGCAACACACGGACCATTGTAACCATGGGCCTCCGACGGGCCATAGGATCCATGGGCCTTCTACGGGCCGTATGATCGATGGGCCTTCTAGGGGTCGTAAGATCCATGGGCCTTCTATGGGCCGTATAATCATTTTGCCAAAAATGGGCCGTACTATTTATGAACCATAACGGGCCGTTAATAGGCCCTATTTGATAACGCTATGAAAACAACCCAATGGGTTAATGGTCCACAAACGGGCCGACTGTAACTATGGGTTGATTTGGCCCACAAACGGAACAGGCCAGTAACAAACCGAATTCTAGAAATGAGCCCAAGAATGAATGGGCCCTTAGAAGGCCAAAACTTAACATAGGCTGGAAACGGCCGACAGAATAATGGACCGTTAATGGGTATAAAGCGATACACTATTCATTTTGGCCTAGTTTCATCTTGGGCATTTAATGGGCCCAGAGTTACAAAGGGCCTCGTATGGGCCGAAAGACGTCATGGGCCATAAATGGGCCGACAGTTACAACGGGCTAGAACCATATTGGACGGCCCAGATAACGCTACTGGGCCAAATTCCGGTAGGCCGTGAGGGGCCGTGAATTAGCGGGTTGTAAATGGGCTATATGTGAACAGACCGTTAACATGCTTTCTGTGGGCCGGCCCGCTACCTTTTGACCAAGTCAAATGGGCCAGCCCTTTCACTGGAATGGGCCTCTGGTGGGTGGTGCCACGTGTTGACGAATCGTAGGCGCATTCTGTCCAATGAGTGGATGACATCTGTCCCAACGGTGAGCCAACATGTGGTTCCTCTAGCCATTGAGAATTTTACACGTGGAAAATCGCCATTGGTCGTTGCTGTTAGCAGGTTATCGGATCCTAACCGAAAACTGATAGCTTAACGAGGACCCGTTACGGTGGATGCCACGTGTCAGCCACCCTTGACGGAAGCACTTCTGTGACGCACGATTTATCGTCATGGAACACTTCTACGATAGCACATGTACGACTATCTTAATTCTGTCACGAAATCATCATGGATGTACATGCATGACAGAAAATGTGGCCTACTATGACAAACATGTATCATCACGGAAGTGTATTTTTTGTAGTGTAAGGAGGCAAGCGCAGGCCCGGAGTGCCGAGGAATCAACCAAAGGTTTCCATTTTCGTGCTACAAGACGAAGACTGCCAGGACGGCAGGACGGAGGTCATCACCGAGCCCACCACCATGTCACAACTAGAAGGCAGGTGAAGACCACCTTTCGTCGGGATAATATGTATTATTTGTCTCCCATCAAACTTGGCCGTCGTGGGATCCCTTCCCTCCTTCATTTTGGGGGAAGAGGACCAAGGCAACTATAAATATAGGTTAGCCACCACCATAGAAGGGGATCGAGCCATCCGAACCCTCACCAGCTCACACCTACACAAGAACAGACCTCCTAAGGTAGTTCTTCCTCCATTCTAGTTCATCCTCAACCCACCTCAAGGCTAATCCACCACAAAGCAGGAGCAGGGTCTTACACCGCAAGGTGGCCTTAACCAGGGTAAACTGTTGCGTCTCTTTCCTTTCCCGTTCATCGAGATAGGCTGTGAGAGCAACGAGTTGGTAGGCTGGGGAGATCGAGTTCTTCACAAGCACCCTAGTGTTCAAATATTTCTTGGCTTCGCAGATCCCAGAATCCGACATTTGGCGCTCCAGGTAGGTGTGTGTCAAAGATTCACCTACTCGTCTGCTATATCCAGCCCTCACTGTCCGGCTCTCATGGTGGTCGTCGCTCCACTGGTCGGGCGCTTGGCGCATTCAGAGGCACTACGGGCCACTAGGCTTTCACCCCCGCCCTGCGGCAGGTGCACTGGCCGCCAAAGTTCAGGCCGGAGATGCCACCTCGATACGGCGGCACGGCGGATCCGGCAGGGTTTCTCCAGGCGTATGCGGAGGCTGTCTGGGCAGCCAGCTGCGACGAGAAGGTCATGGCGAATTGGTTCCCCATGGCCCTTATGGGTGTGCCGCACTCCTGGCTCCTGGGCTTGCCGGAGTCTTCAGTGGCATCCCGGGAAGAGCTGCGGGGCCTCTTCAGCGCGCGCTTCACAGCACCGGTGCCCCATGCCGCCGCGGACCTCCTTGGCGGCTCGTAGGACCTTCCTCGGAACGCCACACCAAGAAATTCTTCCAACAGGCAGGTGCCGCCCACGGGCAGCGGGGAGCCCCTCCGGGATGGGTGGCGCCTAAGGCCAACCTCACCTTCGACTTGAGGGTACACTCCGAGACCACAATCGGCGCCGACGCGCTCCCTATGCTCTGCACCCCCACCATTTGTAATGTGGCATTCACCAGGACCCTCATCGACAGCAGTGCTGGCCTCAACGTCCTCTTCGTGGAAGCGTTCAGCCTGCTTCATGTGCCTTACGCCTGGCTCCTCCCCACCAAGCCTTTCTCGGGGGTCGTTGACGGCTCCACTTTCCCTCTAGGGAAGATCCGCCTCCCAGTCACCTTTGGCACACACGATAACTACCGCACCGAGCTCATCGACGTCGACATCGCCCGCATCGGCCTTCCATACAAGGCCATCCTCGGGTATCCAGCCCTGGCCAAGTTCATGGCGGCGACCCATCCCGGCTACAACCTCATGAAGATGCCGGGAAGCAGCGGCGTACTCACCATGGCAAGGGATGCAAAGGATGCACTCTTTGCCCTCATGCTCGCCTTCAAGGCCACGGCGGCCGCGCGGCTAAACAGGGAGGGAGCTCTAGAAGGCCCGGGGGCTGTGCTAGCAGAGAAGAATCAATTGTTTTCTCAAGACCGGGCCGAGACGAAGCAGGTGCCGGTCGACGAAGATGGAGGATCAGGCTCCACCTTCACCATAAGGCCCGACCCCCCCCTAGATCAGGAAGAGGCATTGGTCAGCTTCCTACGCACGAACAAGGACGTGTTTGTGTGGGAAGCGGTGGACCTGGTCGGGGTTCCGTGTTGGTTAATTGAGAACCACCTAATGGTGTGCCCCAACGCACGCCCGGTAAAGTAGATGGCATGGCGGCAAGCACCGGATAAGCAGCCGTCCATCTTCCAGGAGACCCACAAGCTGCATGAGGCCAACATCATTCGATAAGTACGGCATCTAGATTTGGTGGCGAACCCAGTTATTGTCCCCAGGAAGGGCAGGAAGGAGCGCATGTGCGTCGATTTCACCAACCTCAAGAAGGCTGGTCCTCAATACCCTTTCCCTCTCCCACATATCAATCAGATCGTCGGCTCCACCGCTGAGTGCGATTTACTGTGCTTCCTGGACGCCTTCTTGGGCTATCGCCAAATCAATATGGTGGTGCAGGATGTTGAGAATACGGCCTTGCTGACCCCGTGTGGGGTGCACTGCTACACCTGCATGTCGTTTAGGCTGCGCAATGCCGGGGCAACGTTCCAGCAGCTGATGCACATCGCCCTGGGTAAGCAGCTTGGGAGGAACGCTGAGGCATACGTCGATGACATAGTGGTGAAATCTCGGGAGTCAAGAACACTTATCGAAGATCTGAAGGAAACATTCGCCAGCCTGCGCAAGGTGAACCTGCGACTCAACCTAGAGAAATGTGTGTTTGGCATCCCATCTATCAAGCTACTTGGTTTCCTAGTGTCGCACAGAGGGATCGAGACCAACCTAGAGAAGGTCAAGGCTATAGAGAGGACGAGTCCGCCACAAACCCTCAAGGAGATGCAGAAGCTGGTAGGGATGGCGCCCTACCTTTCTTCAAGCTGATGAAAAAGAAGGGCCCATTCGAGTGGACTCCGGAGGCTGACACGGCCTTCCAAGATCTCAATAGATACCTCACCAGCACATCAGTGATGGTAGCATCTCGCCCCCTCAAACCCTTGGTGCTCTACCTGGACGACACACTTCACTCCGCTAGGGCAACGCTTGTGGTGGTCTAGGAGGAGCGCCCGGTTAAGCGCACGCGGCACAGCGCCCTGCACCCGGCCGAGATGCTGCAGCCTTAGGGAAATACTCCTATGGCCTCAGGCATCGCTCAGCGGGACTCCTCAGGATGGTGCTCCTGAGGCCATGACTGCCCCGTCAGATGAACAAACTCCTGAGGTTCCCTGGCCTCGGGAGGCACGGGGCCCCGCTGACGCTTCCACCCTCGTTGAGCACCTAGTGTACTTTGTAAGCACAATGGTGCGTGATGCGCGGGCGAGCTACCCCATGCCGCAAAAGCTTTTGCTCACACTCCTCGTTGCCTCCCGGAAATTGCGTCACTACTTCCAAGGCCACCCCATCAAGGTTGTCTCAGCTTACCCCTTGGAAAGGGTACTCCGGAGCCCTAACGCCGTGGGAAGGGTTGCCGAATGGAACATTGAATTGCAGGCGTTCCAGATCGAGTTCAGCACCACCAGCATCATCAAGGGTGCGACCCTCGCCGATTTTGTGGTGGAGTGGACTGACGCCCCCGACCAAGAAGTAGGCGAGGACCGTTCTCTCGCGCCCGGAGACAAAGCACCGGACGGTTGGGTCATGTACTTCGACGGTGCATTTGTGTGTCAGGGCGCGGGGGCTGGAGTTGTGCTGATCTCGCCCACCCAGGACAAGCTCTACTACGCCATGCAGCTCTGCTTCCAGCATGGTGAGAAGGTCTCCAACAACATTGCAGAATGTGAGGGCCTAATTGCCAGCCTCACCATCAGGGGCGACTCCCAGCTCCTCGTCAACTTCTCCAACAAGGCATACAAGCCAAAGGACAAGCACATGGAGGCATACCTTGAGGACGTACACAGATTTGAGAAATGATTCTTAGGCTAGGAACTGCAGCACATGCCACGGGGCACGAACAAGGAGGTGGACGTCATCGCCAAGAGAGCGTCCCGGCATCAACCTCACGAGTCTCGCATCTTTGAGGAGCGGCTCTTCAAGCCGTCGGCAGCTCCCCCTGCTGCATGACCATCATCGCCACGGGAGGAGCTCCCCCCCGGTGCCTACTTCGGGTACCCCAGCTTGTGGCCCAACCTCGGGAGCCCACCTGCTCCTTGTGCTCAAGCCTCAGGAGGGGTGCTGGACCGAGGAGTTTAACGCGTACCTACTCCGAGGAACCTTGTCGGAGAAGGAGGAAGATGCAGAGCATGTGGCCCGCTAGGCCACTTCATACTGTATCCAGGACGGCGAGCTATACCGAAGGCGCCCGAATGATCTTTCTTTATGGTGCATCCCAAGGGAGCAGGGATGCGAGCTGCTGGCCGACATACATGGCGGGGACTACGGGCATCACTCCTCATCATGCACCCTCGTGGGCAAGGCGTTCCACAGCAGATTCTACTGGCCTACGGCCCTCAATGATGCCACTATGCTCGTAAGATCTTGTGACGCCTGTCAGTTCCACGCTAAGCAAATTTACCAGCCCGCTCAGGGCCTCCAGACTATCCCGCTCTCGTGGCCGTTCGTGGTCTGGGGATTAGACATCCTAGGCCCGTTCCCACGGGCGCCCTAGGGCTCCTGCTACCTTTACGTCGCCATTGAAAAGTTTGCCAAGTGGGTGGAGGTGGAGGCCGTCCGCACCATCCCAACCAGCTTGGCCATCAAGTTCGCCAAGGGCATCATGAGCCGTTTTGGGGTTCCTAACGGCATCATCATCGACAATGGCTCTCAGTTCACGAGCAACCTTTTGAAAACATATTGTGCTAACCTTGGAACGCAGATATGCTACGCTTCGGTGGCACAACCATGGAGCAACAGCCAGGCCCAGCGCGCCAAGGTGGAGGTCCTGACGGGCCTCAAGGCAAGGACCTTCAAGAAGAAGCTCGACGCCTATGGCAGGGGCTGGCTCGATGAGCTCTAGTCCGTGCTGTGGTCCATCCACACCACTGCGACCAAGCCCACGGGCGAGAGTCCGTTCTTCCTCGTCTACGGAGCCAAGGCGGTCCTACCACACAAGGTCACCCATCACTCTGCATGGGTCTTGGCGTTCGACGAGGCACACTAGGATCCCTCGCGGGGGATGGAACTCGTGCTGGGGAGAAGCGCCACCGCAAGGCCTTACTCCATGCAATGACGTACCAGCAGGTGCTGTGGCGGTTTCACTGTCGCAGCATCCACTCCAGGACGCTCGAGGTGGGTGATATCGTCCTGAGGCGGGTCCTCTCCATGAAAGGGCTTCATAATTTCTCACCCATGTGGGAGGGCCCATCCAAAATCGCCCGTGTCTCCAGGACTGGTGCCGCAAGCCTGGAGACAGGTCGGGATCCCCTTCCAGAATGCTTGGAACATCTAGCATCTCTAGAAGTTCTACCCATGAACAAGGCTTCGTGCCTGTGCAGATCTCCGCTCATGACACTCTCATGTAATAATGAGTTGGGGATGTACAGGCCCCGGAGTCTCCTGAGTGCCGCCTCTGGGCCTCACGGGGGCTCCCACCCATGTCTTAGTGGAGTCCCCAGGCTCCGCGCTGGTGGGAAGACAAGAAGACTACACTAGGTGCCGGACGCGGCTATTCTTTTGTTGCTTTCTGTAGCTGCTTTGCAACTTCTTGAATGAAATTTGAAGTTTTTGCATTTTTCATTCGCAAGGGTCGGGAAATCTCCTTCTTTTTCTGTCCTTGTAGTCTTCACCCTTTGAAATTTTTCCTTAGGGAGAGTGGCAGTTGCCCGTCGCTCTTCCTCGCGCGTCCCACGCACGGGGGCTGCGTACGGTATGTGCGCCTGGTCTCGCCAACGACCACAAAAACCTTGCTACCCCAGCTTTGGCACGTTAATCCTTGCGGGACTCTCTCTAACGATCTCACGGGCAGGCGCACCCTCTCGAGTCCATGCCTCCGGGCATCGCGACATGACACACTAGCCGCAATTAACCCACGCTAGGGGGCTTGCGCGAGTTATGGAGCCTCGTGAGGTTTTCTAACCCTGTAGCCAGATGGCACCTCCAGGGGTTCGACCATCCTCGAGTCACCAAGAAGGAAGCCCTCGGGAGTCTACCGCAAGCACATCAAGCTAAGTCACCACAACCACACCCAGCAGCAACACCGATATCATGACATAGCATAAAAGTAACGAGCATAGCATAATGGCGCAAGCACCATGGTTCATTACATGCCCCAATAGCGCCTTCTACTTCTTTCGATGCAGGAGAAAGAAAGATACAAAAGTGAGCCGCGCAGCTACAACGGCTCTGGAGGCCCGGCTCCAGCAACACTCGAGCTCAGTCGGAGTCTTACTCCTGCTTCACCGGGCCACGCCGGTGATGCAGCATGTTGTCCTTCCCAGACCGAGCCTGGTGGTGTGGCGGCTCATCATAGGTGCCATCGCTCGTGCTCTGCCCAGAAGAGGAGCCTGCGCGGCCGTCGCTAAGGGCAAGCTCACTGTCAGCGGCGACGCCGATGTTGTCGTCCTCATCGTCGTTGTTGGATTCTGGGTTCCGGCAAACCCTTGAGGTTCGAACACTGGGGTACGCATGTAACACCCTCAATGCGATTATATCAACCACATGTCGAAGCATGGCTTAGAGGCATAACCACATTGAAAGCAATGCCGCAGGTGAGGTAATCTTCACAAGAACCCATGTAATACAATAAGGGAAAAGGATACATAGTTGGCTTACACTCGCCACGTCACACAAATACATAAATAAGTCATTACATTCATCCAAATACACTCAAGGTCCGACTACGCAACCAAAATGAAGATAAACCCCAAATGCAACATAGTCCCCGATCGCCCCAACTGGGCACCTCTACTGATCATCTGGGAAAGACACGTAGTAACGACGAGAGTCTTCATCGAACTCCCACTTGAGCTCGGTCATATCATCCGGAACGGTATCATCGGTCCCTGCATCTGGTTTGGAAGTAATCTGTGAGTCATGGGGACTCAGCAATCTCACACCCTTGCCATCAAGACTATTTAATCTTATAGGTAAGGGTAAAGGTATGATGTGGAGCTGCAGCAAGCGACTAGCATATATGGTGGCCAACATACGCAAATGAGAGCGAGAAGAGAAGGCAAAAGCACGGTCGAACAACTATGATCAAGAAGTGATCCTAGAACAACCTACGTCAAACATTACTCCAACACCGTGTTCACTTCCCGGATTCCGCTGAGAAGAGACCATCATGGTTACACACGCGGTTGGTGCATTCTAATTAAGTTAACTTTCAGGTTATCTACAACCGGACATTAACAAATTCCCATCTGCCCATAACCGCAGTCACGACTTTCGAAAGTTCAAATCCCTGCAGGGGAGTCCCAACTTAGCCCATCACAAGCTCTCACTGTCAACGAAGGATATTCCTCCTCCCAAGACATTCCGATCAGACTCGGCATCCCGGTTACAAGACATCCTCGACAATGGTAAAACAAGTCCAGCAACACCGCCCGAATGTGCCGACAAATCCCGATAGGAGCTGCACATATCTCGTTCTCAGGGCACACTCAGATGAGACATCCTACGAGTAAAACCAACCCTCAAGTTGCCCCGAGGTGGCCCCGCAGTCTACTCGGTCGGACCAACTCTCAGAGGAGCACTGGCCCAGGGGGTTTAAATAAAGATGACCCTTGGGCTCCGGAAACCCAAGGGAAAAAGAGGCTAGTTGGCAAATGGTAAAACGAATATTGGGCATTGCTGGAGGAGTTTTATTCAAGGCGAACTGTCAAGGGGTTCCCATTATAACCCAACCGTGTAAGGAACCTAAAATCCGGGAACATAACATCGATATGACGGAAACTAGGGCGGCAAGAGTGGAACAAAACACCAGGCGTAAGGCAGAGCCTTCCACCCTTTACCAAGTATATAGGTGCATTAAGATAAACAAGATAATATGGTGATATCCCAACAATAAACAAGTTCCAACAAGGAACGATCTCCAATCTTCACCTGCAACTAGCAACGCTATAAGAGGGGCTGAGCAAAGCGGTAACATAGCCAAACAGCTGTTTGCTAGGACATGGTGGGTTAGAGGTTTGACATGGCAATATGGGAGGCATGATAAGCAAGTGGTAGGTATCATAGCATAGGCATAGCAAAAGAGCAAGCATCTAGCAAGCAAAGATAGAAGTGATTTCGAGGGTATGGTCATCTTGCCGGCAAATTTCTCAGAGCTGCCTTGATCATCGAAAGCGTACTCAACGTGCTCCTCGTTCACGTACTCGTCTCTCGGCTCTACCCAAAGCAAGACAACAAGCAAAAGGAACACAATCAACCACGTGCAATGCTCAAGCAACATGATGCAAAACATGGTATGATATGCAGGATACGGTATGTGATGCATATGCATGAGTTGGAAAGGAAAGATTGAACCTGGCATCAACATGGAAAGCCAAGAGTGCCACTGGAAAGAGGAGTTGATTTCGGTTGAAATAGATATAAAGATCACTGGAATCAGATGCACGGTTTGGAAATGGCAAGCAAAACAAATATGGCACTGGTCTGCGATAATCAGCACGAGACCATCTAAATGCATCAAGAACAACATGCTACGGCACTCCAACATGGCGACAAAATACATGGCAGGGATCCACTCATGATTCTTGTCAAAAGATGAACACTGAGCTATGGCTAATTCACTCAATAGCAGGTTCAAACAAGCATGGCAAAAGTGCAAAAGATTACTGGTTTCAGACTTAGAGAAATTAAGAGCATGTCAGGAATTTATCATCAGGAAGCAATGTTTAGAGCACGATATCTACATTCTACAGGAACATATCATGGAAAAGCAAGGCATGGCATGAAGCTACGCAAAGCATATAACAAAAGTCCCTTAGTGACTATGAGCCAAAAGGCATTAGAAAATACAATTGGAAGCATGTGAACATAGCAAAAACATAAACAGATTCAGACTTTGTGAAAAACTGGAGCATGGCAAAACAGTTAACGAGTAAGCATGTTTATGACCTCGATGCACTCACTACGAGGCATTGCATGACAAACTAAGCATACACCCAGCAAATAAACATGGAATAGAAGCTAGACATGGAAAGAACAACAACATAGCATGCACGGATCAACAACAACAAGCTCGGCAAAATCGCTAAACATGTTAACAATCTGCCAGGAACATTTTATAGCAAAAGTAGAGCTCGATTGACTCAAGCTAGGGTGCTCCATAATTGCAAACAAAGTCATGGATGGATAGAGCACCACAATATCAACAAAACATCCTTACTGACCATGCTCAAAAGAGGCACGGATCACTAGGAAACAACATGAACATATGGCATAAAATAATGACAGGCAAGGACTTGGTGAAATTCTAAGTCTCTGAAATCAGCATCATTGGGTAAGCTACTTTGCATGCTTGTGCTATTCACCACAAAGATCACAAAAATACATGGCATACACCCCTGTAAATATGGCATGGCATATATCAAAACACATGTAGAGCTCAGGATTATAGCATCCACACATTAATCATGGCAAAAATGACAAAAGTGCATTTGCTGAAACAGATCTGAAACTATCCTCACATAGCCCTCTTCCAACAACATTTCGGGCATCAAGATGAGCTCAAATGAAAATGATGCAATGAGATGAAATGATGTACTCGTCGAGATGAACATTTTGATATGCTACACGCACGAATCGGAGCTACGATGAGGAGGTTATGGCATGTCAAACTATGCAAAAATATTAGGGTTAGGGACGAAAAAGTCAACCCCGAGATGATCCAGATCTAGATCCGACGCGGGTTACGAGGTTCGCCGGCCGGATTTCGTCGGGGGGGGGGGTGTGCCGGAGTCGAGGGAGAGAGGCGGCCGGAAGGCGAGGTGGCGCCGGCGTTGAGGTGCGGTGGCGCCGAGCGTTGGTGCGCCGGTGTCAGCGAGGTGGTGCGGCGGCCGGAGGGATGGCGTCGCTGGCGATGGCACGCGGCGGCGTCGGGCGGCCGGACGCGAGGAGGACGGCGGTGGCTCGCGGGCGTGAGTCGGCGCGAGGGAACGGGCCGCGGGGGCCTCTCGCGGGCCTCGGCGGGCCGCGGCGTCGGTGGGGAAGTGGGGACTAGCCCGGGCCACGTGGCACGTCTCGGTTGGCTGCGGGCAGTGGCGGACGTTGTCCGGCGCGGGCCGGACACGTCTGGTGCGCGGAGGAGCATATTTTTTTAGGGTTTGGAAGAGGAGATCCCGGATTTTCGGGGAGGGACCTATTTATAGAGGTAGAGGGAGCTAGGATGCTCGAAATGAGGTGCGGTTTGCGGCTACGCGATCGTGATCGAATGATCTAGATGATGGAACAGGTTTAGGTGGGTTTTGGGCCACTTTGGATGGGTGTTGGTCTGCAACACACACGAGGCCTTTTCGGTCCCTCGGTTAACCGTTGGAGTATCAAACGAAGTCCAGATGGTATGAAACTTGACAGGCGGTCTACCAGTAGTAAACCAAGGCTGCATGACAAGTATCAGTCCAATCTGAAAACGTTTAACACCCACACACCGAAAGAGGTAGAAAGGGACATCGGAGGACATAGGAGCGCCGGAATGCAAAACGGACAACGGGGAAAAGCTTAGATGCATGATACGAACACGTATGCAAATGCAATGCACATGATGACATGATATGAGATGCATGACAAAGACAAAACACACGAAGACAAAACCCTGACAACGAGGAGATAAAATAACTTAGTGCCGGAAACGGCAAGAGTTGGAATACAAATAAGGTAGATTACATCCGGGGTGTTACAACACACGAAGATCTATCTTGTCACAGCCCTAACTTCAGCCTTGTTGTGGTCTAGTCTTGGTTGTTGCATCATGTTTAAATCTTCTTAAACCTGAAATGGGGATGTCCAAACCCTAGCACAAAATGAAATGCAACTAGGATCAAAATAAAAATATTTTCAATGAACCCAAAATGCCCTTCATAAATGCCCATCATTTTTGAATTGGTCTAGAACCTCTTCCAAAAAATGATGCCCATATTTCTAGGCCATTCTGGATTTTTGAATTAACTCATATTGTATTTGAATTGGGGCATTTAAATACTATAAATATTTTTAAATGCTCCAACAATTTTGGAATTAGTTGAGGCCCTCTGGAATAATTCATTTAGTGCCCATAACTATTTTCAGAATTTTTAAAAGTGATTTGGTTTGAAACCCAAATTTAAACAAATTTGCATAAATAGAAAAACAGAACAAAAATAGAAGTAAGACAGAGAGGGAAACCTTACCTGGGCCTCACCTATGCTGGCCCTGCCCACCTGGCTCGGTGCCAGTCATCCCTAACCTCTGCGAGTAGGCAGAGGAGGGACAGCACACGGCGCGCGCGTGGGCGCCACGCCACCAGGCTGCCTGCCTGCGTCGCCTGGCCACCGCGACGCCTCACTTCCTCTCCTCGGCACCACCTTGACCCCCTCGTTCGGTCCCTCTCCCTCTGGACGCTCTTCCCTCCTCTGCTCTCTCTCCCTCGCACGCACCCGAGCGGCCCCGTCACCGCCGACGTGCACCACCGCGGCCACCGGCCTCCACACGCCTCTCTGACGCACCAAGTAGCTCCGCAGCTGAACTCTACACCGTCCCCGCCAAGCCACACGAGCGGACGCGCCCTGCAGCAGCTTCCCCGACCATTTCTACAAGCTTCGGCCGCCAAGATGACACCGATGAAGAACTATACTATCTTCAGAAGTGCCAGGCAAGCAAAAACCCCTTGTTCATTCTGATACAATCCCAGTCTCTCGCTCCTTCTCTCTTTTACTACATTAGGACAATAACGATTCAACTGTTACATGCTGCGGTAGTTGAACCCCTTTCCTCTGCATGACCTGTCATTGCCACAGTAAATAGACGAACCCCACTAGCATGAGTAGGAGTTGTTTGAGCCCTGATGTGCCTACTTATTCATGCTTGTTTGTCATGCCTGCTACTGCTTAGAGTTGATTCGGGTCTGGTTCATTGGGGATGAATTGGAATGGCGATGAACATGTCCTACTGTGTGTGAGCTAAGTGTGTGAACACGATTTGGTAAAGGTAGTGGTGAGAAGCCATGTAGGAGTACATGGTGGGTTGTCTCATTGAAACCGTCCTCAGGAACTGAGTTCTGTGTTTGTCATCAATGAACAGCTACTACCACTCATTTGGATCCTTAATTGACCCTCTCGACTTATTAACTGCCCTAGACCTCTGTCTAGGAGTTGCAACTAGTTTCTGGTGTTTATAGGATATGTGTTGGCGGCCGTGCATAGCGCTGACCCTAGGGGTGGGCTATGATGTGGTAGATACACCGTGGCACGGTGTACCGTGCGCTTGTTTGGTGTCTCGGGAACCCTGCACACATCGTTTCGGGCTGTGAGCGAAACTCCGGCCGGATCTCCTCGCGGATGGAACCCGAATAGGTGGTAAACCTGGACTAGAGACTTGTGTGGTTAGTCAGGTCGTGGCCGACACCCTCGCCAGGCTTCCGCTTGAAGGTTGCCGAGATACATGACGTGTACATGGTGATAAGTGGTGAGAGTGTGTGTGAAGAAGTACACCCCTGCAGGGTTATCATTATCTATCCGAATAGCCGGATTCCTCGGATATGGAAACTTAGACCCCTTGCATAGTTCATAGACAAGTGAAAGTGGATACTCTAAAACTCGCAAGATAAGCGTGAGTGCTATGGATGGCCTTCTCGTAGGGAGACGGGAGCGGATCCATACTGGTGTATTGATATGGTGAATATGTGGACTCGTGTGCGCCACCTCAAAAGAGTGGCTTGCAATCGTAGTTCAGGTTAGCCACTGAGTCAAAGCTGGCTTGCTGCAGTTAAACTCCACCACCCCCTTTGTTGATATTGATGCATATGTAGTTAGTTCTGATGTAAGTCTTGCTGAGTACATTTGTACTCACGTTTGCTTAATTTATGTTTTGCAGAGAGATGTAGTCTCACTAGTAGTTCCATGTGGGCTTCGAAGTTTAGCTTGCTACCTCAGCTACGATCTTGTGCCCTCGGCAGGATCTGGTAGATAGTCAGGTTTCTTAGCCTATTTCATTTGTAGATGTCTGTACTCAGACATGTTAAGCTTCCGCATGTGCTTGATTTGCATGATATGATTGTTGGGTCATGAGACCCATGTTTGTAATATCTCGCTCCTCGGAGCCTAATGAATAAATGCTTGAGTCGTAGAGTTATGTTGTGATGCCATGTTGTATTTACACATATCGAGCATATTGTGTGTATGATTGAAATGCTTGGTATGTGTGGGATCCGACAATCTAGTTGTTAATCCTTGGCAGCCTCTCTTATGGGGAAATGTAGTCTAGTTCTTCCATGAGCTATAGTAGTCCGCTACAGCCCGGTTCACCGGAGTCCTGCTAGCCCAGCACTACTGCTCAGGACACTTGACTGGTCGGCATGTGTTTCACTTCGTTCCTATGTTTGTCCCTTCATGGAAATGTCACGTGCTGACTTCCGGAGTCCTACCTAGCCTGCTACAGCCCGGGTTCCCCAGAGTCCTGTTAGCCCAGTGCTACAGCCCGGATTGACACACTGTTGACCGACATGCTCGATGTGATTCATGTATGCCTGTCTCCATAGGTCTGTGCCGCTTTGGGTTCACGACTAGCCATGTCGGCCCGGGTTCTCTGTGATATGTATGCTAGCAACACTATCATATACGTGAGCCAAAAGGCGCAAACGGTCCCGGGCCATGGTAAGGCGACACCCGTGGGGATACCGTGCGTGAGGCCGCAATGTGATATGAGGTGCTACCGGCGAGATCGATGTGACTTGGAATCGGGGTCCTGACAGTGTTGTTATCAGAGCCTTACTGCCTGTAGGATTACCAAGCCAAACCGGTCGAAGTTGTGTCTAGAAATGCTTTAGTTATATAAGGGAATTGATTGTGGATGGGAACGTAAGGCTCTTTTTACTCCTTATCCTCATGACCTTCTGATCTGAGTCATCTTACCTTTTCTACGGGGATTAAGAACTAGGCTTCTCATCTTTCTATTAGGATCACGTGTTACTAATCCGTAGATTCGTAGGATTGTTGGTCTCAAGCCTCAGTTCAGTTTCTACTACTCCAGTGTGTTGTTAAATGGCCTCAGAACCCTGATATGATGTTGTTGAGTGGTTATGCCACCATTTTTCAGGATGTCTCAAATATTTTTAAGCATTTACAGCCGTTATGCTGTCCGAGTCATCCCAGGTCTCTACATAGTCTGATGCATTTGCAAATCCATTCTTTCCGTTCCCGATGTCCCTTGGGGCCAGTCCAACCACACTAATCGATGAGTTGAGGTACTCTATTGCCTCGACATATATGTTGGAGCTATTATTATGACCCTAGGTGTCTTAGGGAGTCACCTAGTAATCTAGCAATGCTTTGTATTCCCAGTGTGATGACTCTGGCCATTAATCCCGAAGCATCCCGTGATGCCATTAGTTAGTAGGCATTCTATTCCTGGGTTTTGAACCCAAGATTCACCCTACTTACCTAATGTTGATAGTGTTTGCTCGTTCCTTTAGGTTATTAGTAACCTTTGCATTAGTCCTCGGGGTCTGTGGTATCTCCTTCTTCTAAATACTATGAACCGCTTATGGCAGAAGTTCTTTGAACCAAAAGATCGCAACCAGAGTGCTCTTGATGAGTTCTCCATTCTATTGTGACTCTGCCAATTCTATCTTCTGCATGGGTTATCCGGAAGAAACATGTTGGACTTTGTTCGACATACTAATCCATGCTTCCACAACTCAGAAAATTATATGTTCTTTGAGTTGTCCCCCTTTAGTTGTATTCCATCCTTAGCCTATCAATTGATAGTCAAGAGTATGTGTGCATCCGCTGTCGATGCCTATTATTCTTGTGGTCTGTCAAGCCATTCTATTCCAGAATGACTAAGAGAAACAAACTCCAGTACCTCATCCATATCCGGGATTGGGTCAAAGCAGTTGTAATCCACAAATCAAATGCCAATCCAGCTTTTGATTATATTCTACCTTGGAGTATTACCATCTTTATATCAAGAATGTCATGGAAATTGCACACCATCCTATGAACTCTTTATACAGTGATACTTCTTGCCATCATTATTCATTCCTTGGTCCCCGTGTTATTGTAACCGGATCACCGACAAGTGAACCGTGATGCGTGAAATCTATACTCCGGAGTTGCTTGGTAGTTAAATGGACAATAACCTCATTCTTAGCGTGTTGATTTCGAATCATCACCCTAAGGTTGAGCATGCTACCTAGTCCATTTTCCCTGGTGCACACTTCGATCAATGAGTTAGGATTGTGCCAATCCCTCACTTATTTGATCATATCGTCTTGCCCTGAAAAGCAGGGTTATCCCCGAGCTTAATAACACATCGGTGGTTCATGATTTTCTGAATATCCTCTCAGAAGTATCACCGGGTTGTCCCCTGACCGTTATGTTGAGCTCGCGATCAAGTTGGCTTTCTTATAAACCACCCCTTCTCCAAGAATTTGTGTTGTATATCCCTGAGCTAGTTGGTTGAGCTAGAGAACAACTTGGAGAGTTGGAAGATAAAATCTTGTCTGACTTAGTTCATTTTAAGGGATATCTTTGTGTGTGTGTGTGTGTTGAAGAAATATGATATCTTCACCTATTGTCTTATCAATCCTTTGATTTGAGTGTGGGCTATCGTCAAATCAAATCAGAACCAACGATATTCGTAATGCTGTCTTACTCGTGGTTGATCCCTAGAGCATACACCATTATATCTTTTGGGTCTGACCAATGCTATCACATTGTTCACATAATGGTGGAAGTCCAGTGATATGGAAATTCCGATGAGTTGTTGTTGAGCCCATCGGCAATATTCTCATCTTGTCCATGATTCATGTTGAACATCTAAGTTAGTGTTGGAAACATTTGTAAGCATTTCTTCATCTCCCGTTCATGAAGTGTATGTTTTGGTGAAAGAAGTGACTTTCTCCAAGTTCACGTGCATTAGGTGTAAGTTGCCGCCATGAATTTGAGAAAGGTTTGTTTTTGCTTCCTTTGGAATCATCCCAAGTCAGTCATGCATTCGTGCGAAGTACTCTATGGTTTGGTAGATTGTTTACCTCCACTCCATAGGTGTTCCTAGCATACCAAGCCACTTATTGATTAGTTCAAGGATAAGAAGTTCCTTTTTAAGAGCTAACCCGGGCTTAATAAAGGACTTTGTTATCTGCAATGATGGTTCCCACCTGAATATGATAGTGTTTCGTTGTAAGACTACTACGTGGTCATGCTTGTCTGGGACATCGTGTTCACATGTTTGTAGCAGAACTGGCTCATGTTTTGGAGCTTACCACCGTAGTCTATTTCCCAAGAATCCTGCAACGTCATCTCGTCGACTTGTGTTGCAAACTTTCATTTTTCTCTTTAGACTTGATGAGTCTGGAATATCCTGACACCAACCAGATCTGAATCTCAGGCAGATATGATGGTTGGACCTTTTCCCAAGAATTATAATGTTGGTCTTTCTAAACCAGTAAGGTGGATGTCATGGCCAACACACCCAACCGGAAGACCTATCATTGTAGTATCTTAATCGAGGAAGTTGGCCACCTCCCCAAAAGGATTTCATAGGATTTACTCCAATAGTTATTCCTTATGGATTCTTGTGCTCCCGAAGTCCGACCTTTTACTTGATGTTCTAGATACCAAACCATATCTATAAATGGGTTACGCTAGCACATCAAGGAGAACATTAGAAGCGGAGTGCTAAATGTCTCTTAGTCGAACATCCAGATTTCGTTTCCTTAGGATCGCTAAGGTGAAATCTGAGAAAGTGTTGTCCTCCTTTGTATCTGCATTGACCATCACTATTCATGATGGTAGTAAGATGTGTTCCAGGATCCTCGACACGGATGTTGGTAGAACCTTGATGAATATGGAAATGCTCAAGTTCTTGAGAGCATGCGCAAGCAAAATAATCCCTTGCATTGTCTTCAACAAGGTAGTCCACATCATCCATTCTAGTTTGGGTATGCCATCCCTACTTACTCCGCCAAACGATTGTTGTGAATTGACTTAGGCTGGTATGAAGAGTTTCGATGATCCATGGATCAAAAGTAATTCTTTTTGCCACTTAGGGGAATAATTCTACGAGTCACCTCCTCCAACATGTCTCGTTAGGGAATCATGGCAACTCAACTCCTCGCTATGTTGACAACCGTTCACCACCTTCTTAAGTGTGGAATTGTTGCCTACCTAGTGAATCTTTTCCATCCGTTTCACTCCATCCCTCTAGGTGTATGCTTCGTGTCTCAGCTCGAGAGATGTTTATATGTCTCATCCCGTGAGTTGATCTTGAATTGCTCGATCTTTGAGAAGATCGATTTCTGGAGAGTTTCTTTCTGTCATCATAGTTGGATGAAGATCTCGAAAGCAAGGATGTCAAGAGCAACAGGATGCAATGGATCAACATCTTCGGGAAAGGCAGTTGGATCATGAAGATTGTGATAGTTTGAGTCCCCTCTTCCTTTTATCCTACGCTTGAATCTCGGGACGAGATTCTTGTTTAGTGGGGGCGAGTTGTCACAACCCTAGCTTCAGCCTTGTTGTAGTCTAGTCTTGGTTGTTGCATCATGTTTAAATCTTCTTAAACCTGAAATGGGGATGTCCAAACCCTAGCACCAAATGAAATGCAATTAGGATCAAAATAAAAATATTTTCAATGAACCCAAAATGCCCTTCATAAATGCCATTCAATTTTGAATTGGTCGAACCTCTTCCAAAAAATGATGCACATATTTCTAGGCCATTCTAGATTTTTGAATTAACTCATATTGTATATGAAATGGGGCATTTAAATACTATAAATATTTTTAAATGCTCCAGCAATTTTGGAATTAGTTGAGGGTCTCAGGAATAATTCATTTAGTTCCCATAACTATTTTCAGAATTTTTAAAAGTGATTTGGTTTGAAACCCAAATTTAAACAAATTTGCATAAATAGAAAAACAGAACAAAAATAGAAATAAGAGAGAGAGGGAAACCTTACCTGGGCCTCACCTGTGCTGGCCCAGCCCACCTGGCTCGGTGCCAGTCATCCCTCACCTCTGCCTGTAGGCAGAGGAGGGATAGCACACAGCGCGCGCGGGGGCGCCACGCCACGAGGCTGCCTGCCTACGTCGCCTGGCCACCGCGATGCCTCACGTCCTCTCCTCGGTGCCGCCTCGACCCCCTCGTTCGTTCCCTCTCCCTCTGGACGCTCTTCCCTCCTCTGCTCTCTCTCCCTCGCACGCACCCGAGCGGCCCCGTCGCCGCCGACGTGCACCACCACGGTCACCGGCCTCCACACGCCTCTCCGACACGCCAAGAAGCTCCGCAGCTGACCTCTACACCGTCCCCGCCAAGCCACACGAGCGGACGCGCCCTGCAACGGCTTCCCCGACCTCTTCTTCAAGCTTCGGCCGCCGAGATCGCCAGCGACCGTGTGCCCTCCCTGATGCCTCCCCGAGTTCGTCGTCCGCCTTGCTCAAACCTCCGTGAGCTCCTGCCACTAACCCCTCTCTTCCCCGCGTTATTTGCACCACGTAGCCACCGGTTCCACCGGAGCCGCGAGCTTGGTTCCGCCGGCCAAATCGCCGCCGTGGCCACAGCCACCGCGCTTTGTGTCCGAGCACACCACCATGCTCAACACGTTCTCAGGAGCCCGTAGCCACCCGCAGCGCCGCCTCCCGAGCTCTGTAGCGCCACCCCGAGAATGTCGAGCTACTGCCGCCGCTAAACCTCACCGTCGGCCACTTTTTTGGCCACCCCAGCTCGCCCCGTTTGCACCGTTGGATGCGCGGGATCACCAGCAGCTTGTAGATGCTCTCCGTCGTCGATTTGGGCGCTGGAGGAGCGAACCTGAGCCCATCCGCCGCACCTGTCATCGCCGGCGTCGAGCCGCCGGCGCGTTAGCCCCAGTTGACCAGGGGTTTGACCTCCCCTAGCTCAATGACAGGTGGGGCCGCCCCGCTAACTAATGTAGATTAGGGTTAACTAAACCTAGTTTAGCTACTAACACACGGGACCCACTGGTCAGTTTGACCTGGGCTGCCCCGTTGACTCGCTTACTTCATGCTGACGTAGTGCTGACGCAGTAATGCATTTTGTGGAATTACTTAATTTCTAAATAATTAGAAAATCCAGAAAATATCCAAACCTTCTAAAAATCATAGAAAATCAACCGTAGCTCCAAATCAAATAATTTATATATGAAAAATGATCAAAAAAATCCAAAGAATCTGTTTATGGCATTTTCATGCATGTTTGAGCAACTTAAAGTTCCTGTATAAGACAATTTGAATAAATGGCATTTGAAATGCCTTACATGGAGTTTAACTTTGAACCTTGGGTTCAAACCAACTTCATTTAAATCGTTGCTAGCTGTATTAGCTCAACTCACATCATATTGCCATGTCATGATCATGCATCATATTGTCGCATTGCATTGATTGTGTTCTTCCTCTGTTGCCGGTGACTGTCCCCTCTCAGTAGACGATGTTCTGACGATTATTCGATGACACCAATGAAGAACTATACTATCTTCCGAAGTGCCAGGAAAGTAAAAACCCCTTGTTCATTCCGATACAATCCCACTCTCTCACTCCTGCTCTCTTTTACTGCATTAGGACAACAACGATTCAACTGTTACATGCTGTGGTAGTTGAACCCCTTTCCTCTGCATGACCTGTCATTGCCACAGTAAATAGACGAAACCCACTAGCATGAGTAGGAGTTGTTTGATCCCTGATGTGCCTACTCATTCATGATTGTTTGTCATGCCTGCTACTGCTTAGAGTTGAGTCGGGTCTGATTCATCGGGGATGAATTGGAATGGCGATGAACATGTCCTACTGTGTGTGAGCTAAGTGTGTGAACACGATTTGGTAAAGTTAGTGGTGAGAGGCCATGTAGGAGTACATGGTGTGTTGTCTCATTGAACCGTCCTCAGGAACTGAGTTCTGTGTTTGTGATCCATGAACAGCTAGTACCACTCATTGGGATCCTTAATTGACCCTCTCGACTTATTAACTGCCCTAGTCCTCTATCCAGGAGTTGCAACTAGTTTCTTGTGTTTATAGGAGATGTGTTGGCGGCCGTGCGTAGAACTAACCCTAGGGGTGGGCTATGATGCGGTAGATACACCATGGCACGGTGTACCGGGCACCCGTTTGGTGTCTCGGGAACCCTGCACACATCGTTTGGGGCTGTGAGCGAAACTCCGGCCGGATCTCCTCGCGGATGGAACCCGAATAGGCGATAAACATGGACTAGAGACTTGTGTGGTTAGTCAGGTCGTGGCCGACACCCTCGCCAGGCTTCCGCTTGAAGGTTGCCGAGATACATGACGTGTACATGGTGATAAGTGGTGAGAGCGTGTGTGAAGAAGTACACCCCTGCAGGGATATCATCATCTATTCGAATAGCCGGATTCCTCGGATATGGAAACTTGGACCCCTTGCATAGTTCATAGACAAGTGAAAGTGGATACTCTAAAACTCGCAAGATAAGCGTGAGTGCTATGGATGGCCTTCTCGTAGGGAGACGGGAGCGGATCCATAGTGGTGTATTGATATGGTAAATATGTGGACTTGTGTGCGCCACCTCAAAAGAGTTGCTTGCAGTCATAGTTCAGGTTAGCCACTGAGTCAAAGCTGGCTTGCTGCAGTTAAACTCCACCACCCCCTTTGTTGATACTGATGCATATGTAGTTAGTTCTGATGTAAGTCTTGCTGAGTACATTTGTACTCACGTTTGCTTAATTTATGTTTTCAGAGAGCCGTTAGTCTCACTAGTAGTTATGTGTGGGCTTCGAAGTTTAGCTTGCTACCTCAGCTACGATCTTGTGCCCTTGGCAGGATCTGGTGGATAGTCAGGCTTCTTAGCCTTTTTCATTTGTAGATGTCTGTACTCAGACATGTTAAGCTTCCGCATGTGCTTGATTTGTATGCTATGATTGTTGGGTCATGAGACCCATGTTTGTAATATCTCGCTGCTCAGATCCTAATGAATAAATGCTTGAGTCGTAGAGTTATGTTGTGATGCCATGTTGTATTTACACATATCGAGCATATTGTGTGTATGATTGAAATGCATGGTATGTCTGGGATCCGACAATCTAGTTGTTTATCCTTGGCAGCCTCTCTTTTGGGGAAATGTAGTCTAGTGCTTCCATGAGCCATAGTAGTCCGCTACAGCTTGGTTCACCGGAGTCCTGCTAACCCAGCACTACTGCTCAGGACACTTGACTGGCTGGCATGTGTTTAACTTTGTTCCTATGTCTGTCCCTTCGGGGAAATGTCACGCGGTGACTTCCGGAGTCCTGCCTAGCTTGCTACAGCTCGGGTTCCCCAGATTCCTGTTAGCCCAGTGCTACAGCCCGGATTCACACGCTGTTGACCGACATGCTTGATGTGATTCATGTATGCCTGTCTCCATAGGTCTGTGCCGCTTTGGCTTCACGACTAGCCATGTCGTCCCGGGTTCTCTGTCATATGGATGCTAGCGACACTGTCATATACGTGAGCCAAAAGGCGCAAACAGTCTCGGGCCATGGTAAGGCGACACCCGTGGGGATACCGTGCGTGAGGCCGCAATGTGATATAAGGTGTTACCGGCTAGATCGATGTGACTTGGAATCAGGGTGATGACATCTCTCCCCCGCGAACCTACTCTCGCAATGAACAGCCTCCTCTCTATGGTGGATTGCCTCTGGATGATCCCCCTCTCTATGGTGGTGGCTAGTCCTATTTATAGAGGTCGTGGTACCCTTCCGAAATATTAGGCGGGAAGGGATCCCACAATGGCCAGTTTGAAGGGGGACAACTAGTACAAGTTATCCTAACAAAAGGTGGTCTCCGCCTGGCAAAGGCTCTGGGGGTGATGTCGTCGTGGGATCCGCGGTAACCTCCGTCCTGCCGTTCTGCTGGTCCTGGTCTCGCTTCACCAATATGGAAACCTTTGCCTGATGCCTTGGGACTCCTCGTCTGCGCTTGCCCCTATAGCACGAAAGAGGCAACGAGTACTCTGCGCCCGCCTGACCTTGGTCGTCATGGATCACGTCATGCGCTCCTCGCGAGGTGCCCCTTGCATAGATATCTCCGCAATTCGGGAGCCATCCTTGGGAGGCTGCCCCTGAGGAGGTCTTGGCGTCGTCCGCCTCGCGAGGCTTGGCCCCTCGCGAGGGGCTTGAATGGTTGCTGATGAAGATAGGCCATACCAGGCCGCTGGTGGAGCCACCCCTGGGTCGCAGGTAGGCAAGTCTGGGTACCCTGTTCCTAGGACACCGACAGTAGCCCCCGGGCCCAAGGTGCGCTCGAACTTGGCTTCGAGGTGAGGCCAAGGGTCAAGTGCGTAGCGTCGTGGACCCCAATAGACTGCGGCCTCGATTGATGCGTGGCGATTGACGGGTCGTGGGCATCTCCACTTCCCAACGCCACCTCAGCAACTGCCCGACTTGACGAAACCCTATTGCATGCAAAAGGAAGTCATTATTACCTTAGATCATGGAGGCCGGCGGTTGGCCTCCCTCTGGCTATATATGAGGAGAGGGGCAGAGCCCATGTCGCTCATCTCTTCCTCCATTCCACCTTTTCTTCTTCTTCCTCCTTGCCGTGACCCTCATGGTGCCAGTGAACAGGTTCTCAGCCGCCGAGAAAGGGAAAACTCGCCAGGTGGGGCCTGGCTCACCACCGCCTAAGTGGGGGCGTGGTCGCCCCCGCAAGCATGCCGCGACCCCCGCAATGGTCCCTCATGGGCGTGGGCAAACTTCCTTGGGGTCCGGCGCCGTCTTTGGTGGCCACGGCGGTGCCTCTTCGCCCGGCGGGAGCCGCCTAGGTCGTGGCAGCCCCGTCCATGAGGGGAGGCGCGCCATGGTCGCTCGGCCTCCCCGGCCGCGCTTCCACTCGGCGGAGGTGCTGTCGGAGTTGGTCGTGTGGTCAGAGAACCTGGCTGGCACCTGGCTTCAGCTTCCGTGCTCCTGGCTTCACCTTCCGTGCTCCTTTGCTGGCGAGCTGCCGACCCCCGGTCCTGGAGGCCTTTGGCTGCAAGCAGACGACTGTTGCAGCAAGGATTTGTGGGTTGCGGTGGTGGTCTTCGTTGCGGGCAATGTAGCCCTGGCCCGCAGCTGGCAGACGTTCACCCGCGTGCGTGGTCTGAACAAGCGGTGCACCCTCAACTTCAAGCACGACGGTGCAATGACCCTCTTCATGAGGGTGTTCGGGGAAGACGGTCGCCCCGCCGGATGCTGCCCGAAGACGCCGACGATGGTGGCGAGGTGCTTCGCCTGGGCGATGGCCGTGACGAGCATGAGGGTGAACTCACCCTCGCTGGAGGCCACGGTTCGCCCAGCTACGGCAGATCCTCCTCCAGTGGTAGCACCAGCAGTGGCGACTACGACTAGCTGACACGCCGTTGGGCTCGCTTCGAGGATGGTGGCGGGTCATCCCGTCGTCCCGCCCGGTGAAGCATGAGGAGGGCTTTGTCTGAGTCCGAGGGGCCGATCATCATGCGTAGCCGCGTCTTTTGATCCGCTTTTGCTTGTCCTCTCCTTCCCTTTCCTCCTGCATCGTCAGAAACGAATATGGGGCCCTGCGAGGGTGCGTAATGAACCATGGTGCTTATGTTGCTTTTGTGGTGTGTTTATTGTTTCCGGGTTGTTTTGTGAAATCAGTGACTTATGCGGGTGTATAGGGGTAACTTAGTGTGACGTATCTGGGGTAGCCTTGACCTTGTGAGGGCGCGCACCTCTAGGGACCTGGTGTTGCTTCCCCGCTGCCGGCTTGAGCGATATTGTGGAGCTGCAAAAAAACGTTAAGAAATCCTTATCGCTTCTTGCACGAGGCCCGAGGCATGGGTTTGTCATGGCTAAACGCACGGCGTCGCGATACCCGTGGGGCACGGACTAAAAAAGGGATGCACCGATCATGAGCTCAAACGAGGACGCCTTGCGAAGACAAGGGGAGTGCGCACGCGTGCTCACCTGTCCATCCCCCTCGCGAGGCGCGTGACGGAGAGCGTCGGGCGACTACCGCCCTCCCCAGGCGGAAAACGAAGTATCGAGGGAAGAATTGGAAAGAAGAGGGGGCATAACCAAGCCATCGAGAAACACCGGAACTCCAAATTTCATTGAAGGGAAAAGGGCAAGCCATCTACGGAAAGCAAACTAATAGCCGCGTCCGGCACCTAGTCTAGTCTTCTCACCAGCGCGGAGCTAAGTGCTGCCACTAGGACGTGGGAGAGAGCCCCCAGGCCCGGAGGTGGCACTCCGGAGACTCCGGGGCGTGTACAGCCCCACTCATTATTACGTGAGAGTGTCACGAGTAGAGACCTTCACAAGCAGTGGGCCTTGCTTCATGGGTAGAACTTCTAGAGGTGCTGGATGTTCCAGCCATTCTGGATGCGGATCCCGTCCTGCGTCTCAAGGCGCGCAGTGCCAGGCCTGCAGACGCGGGCGATCCTAAAGCGGCCCGCCCACATGGGTGAGAGCTTGTGCAGCCCTTCCTTGGAGAGGACCCGCCTCAAGACGATATCGCCCACCTCGAGCGTCCAAGAGCGGACGCTGTGACAGTGGTACCATCGCAGCACCTGCTGGTATCTTGCCGCTTGGAGCGAGGCTTCACGGTGGCGTTCCTCCCCCAGCACGAGGTCTATCCCCCGCATGGCATCCTCCTGTGTCTCATCAAATGCTAGGACCCACGTGGAGCGCTGCCTGACCTCGTGAGGGAGAACTACTTATGCTCCATAGATGAGGAAAAACAGGGTCTCCCCTGTTGGCTTGGTGGTGGTGGTGAAGATGGACCACATCACGGACTGGACCTCATCGTGTCAGCCCCCGCTGCAGTCTTCGAGCCTCTTCTTGAAGGTCCGTGTCTTGAGGCCTTTCAAGACCTTGACGTTGGCGCGCTCGGCTTGGCCATTGCTCCTGGGGTGTGCCACTGAAGCATAGCAAATCTGATGCGGTTAGGGACCCCGAACCGGCTCACGAGGCCCTTGATGAACTTAACTATCGACCCGGCTGGGATGCTGCGGACGGCCTCCACCTCTACCTATTTGGTGAACTTGTCGATGGAGACATAGAGGTAGCGGTAGCCCCCAAGCACTCGTGAGAATGGACCCAAGATATCTAGCCCCCAAGCCGCGAATGGCCACGAGAGCAGGATAGTCTGGAGGCCCTAGGCCAGCTAATGGGTTTGCTTCGCATGGAATTGGCAGGCCTCGCAGGACCTCACCTGCTCGGTCGCGTCGTTGAGTGTTGTGGGCCAGTAGAACCCGTTGCGGAACACCTTGCCGACCAGGGTGCATGAAGAAAAGTGGTTCCCGTAGTCTCCGCCGTGTATGTCAGCTAGCACGTCGTTCCCCTGCTCCCTAGAGATAGATCGCAAGGAAACATCATTTGGTCGCTTTCAGTATAGCTCAGCATCCTGTATGTAGTATGTCATAGCCTGCCGGCCGACACGCTCCGCGTCGTCCTCCTTCTCCGGAAGTGTCCCTTGCACCAAGTATGCCTTGAACTCCTCGGTCTAGCACCCCTCCTAAGGCTCGAGCGCCAGGAGCAGACGTGCTCCCGAGGTCAGGCCGCAAGCGGGGGCTCCCGAGGTTGGTGGTTGGGAGAGTTCCTCTCGAGATGATGTAGTCTCCACGGCTTCAGGGGTCGCCGAAGGCTTAAATAGTTGCTCTTCGAAGACACCAGGTTCTTGGGGTAGAAGCCTTGATGCCCTCTTGGCGATCTCGTCAGCCTCCTTTTTGGCGTCGCGTGGCACATGATGTAGCTCTAGGCCCAAGAATTGCTTCTCCATCTTGCGCACCTCCATGAGGTACGCCTCCATATGCTCATCCCTTGGTTCGTACACCTTGTTGGAGAAGTTGACAAGGAGCTACGAGTCACCCCTGATGGTGAGACGCTTCACCCCCAAGGCTGTAGCGTCCTTGAGGCCCGTGATCAATCCCTCGTATTCCGCGATGTTGATGGAGACCTTCTCACCCCGCTGATAGCAAAGCTGCACGGCATAGTATAGCTTGTCTTAGGTGGGCGAGATGAGCACAGCTCCAGCCCCCATGCCTTGCCGTGTGAAAGCTCCATCAAAGTACATGAGTCGGCCATCCGGTGCTTCATCTCCCGGCAAGAGGGATCGGCTCTCACTCACTTCGGGCTCCTGAGGGTCGGTCCATTCCGCAACAAAGTTAGCGAGTGCAGCTCCCTTGATGACCCTGATCGTGCTGAACTCCAACTGAAACGCTTGTAGTTCAATGTTCCATTCGGCGACTCTCCCCGCAACGTTGGGGCTACGGAGCACCCTCTCCAGGGGTAGGCTAAGACGACCTTGATTGGGTTTCCTTGGAAATAATGGCGTAGCTTGTGCGAGGCCACCAAGAGCGTGAGTAAGAGCATCTGTGGTATGGGATACCGTGCTCTCGCATCCCGTAGCACAGTGCTGGCGAAGTATACTAGGTGCTCGACGAGGGCGGGAGCGTCAATGGAGCCTGTGTCCTCCTGAGGTTGTGGTGCCTCCTGAGGTGAGGGAACCTCAGGAGCCCAGACTCCCATCGGGGCCTCCTCAGGCCTGGGAGCGCCCCTTGCAAGGCCTGATCATCAGCTGATGCCGTCGTGGCCTCGGTAATGCCGCCTTGGTGCCGCATCGTACCTGCCGAAGGTGCAGCGTTGCTCGGCGGGCTCTTTGTCTGGCGCTCCGCTCGGACAACCACAAGTGCCGCGCTGGCGGAATGGGGCGTGGCAGCCAGGTAGAGCACTAGGGGCTCGAGGGGACGAGGCACGACCATCATTGGTGGGCTGGTCAAGTATCTCTTGAGGTCTTGACACGCCAGGTCGGCCTCTAAGGTCTATTCGAGCGGGTCCTTCGTCTTCATCAGCTTGATGAACGTCAGGGCGCTCTCCTCGAACTTGGAAATGAAGTGCCCCAACGAGGTCACACAGCCTGCGAGCTTCTGCATTTCCTTTAGGGTTTGCGGCGGGTTCATGTCTTCTATTGCCTTGACCTTCTCCGGATTGGCCTCGATCCCGCGGTGCGACATGAGGAAGCCCAACAACTTGCCGGAAGGGACACCAAACACGCACTTCTCTGGGTTGAGCCGCAGGTCCACCTGGCACTGGCTGGTGAAAGACTCCTCTAAGTCCTGAATGAGGGTTCTTACTTCCCTAGATTTTACCACAGTGTCATCAACATAGGCTTCTGCGTTCCTCCCTAGCTGCTGGCCCAGGGCGATGTGCATCAGCCGCTGGAAGGTCACCCCTACGTTGCGTAGTCCGAACGACATGTAGGTGTAGCAGTATACCCTGCACGGGCTCAAGAAGGCCGTCTTCTCCACGTCCTCCACCGCCATCTTGATCTGGTGGTACCCCAAGAATGCGTCCAAGAAGCACAGCAGGTCACACTCAGCGGTGGAGTTGACGGCCTGGTCAATGCGTGGGAGCAGGAATGGGTCTTGGGGGTAGGCTTTGTTGAGGTTGGTGAATTCGACACACATGCATTCCTTCCCGCCCTTCTTGGGCACAACGACGGGGTTTGCCAGCCACTCCAGGTATCGAACCTCGTGAATGAAGTGTTCAACTACCGCATCGAGCTCATCGACTTCGACATCGCCCAAATCGGCCTCATAGAAGTGTTCCATGACATTACCAAAATTATCATCATGGAATTGTCCACTTCCATGACGATAAATCGCGCGTCTTGAAGTGCTTTCATCAAGGGTGACCGACATATGGCATCCACCGTAACGGAACACGGTTAAGCTACTAGGTCCAATTTTGGATCCGATAATCCGCTAACAGCCCGGACCAATGATGATTTTCCACATGTAAAATTCTCATTGGCCGGAAGAAACACGTGTTGGCTCACCGTTGGAACAAATGTCATCCATTCATTGGACAAGAGACGCCTATGATACGTCGACACATGGCACGGCCCAACAGAGGCCCATTTTGGTGAAAAGGCCGGGCCGTTTGACTTGGTCAAAAGGTAATGGGCCGGCCCACGGAAAGCCTGTTAACGGCATGTTCGTATATATCCCATTTACGGCCCGCTAACTCATGGCCCGTTACCGCCTATCCGAATTAAGCCAAGTAGCTTCATCTGGGCCTTCCAATATGATTCCAGCCCATTGTAACATCCGGCCCATGTATAGCCCATGATCTCTTTCAGCCCAAACGGGACCATCTGTAACTCTTGACCCATTAACGGCCCGTCGTGAATCTGGCCCACAATGAACAGTGTACCCCTTTATACCCATTAATGGCCCATTATTCCATTGGGCCATTTCCAACCGGTGTTATCTTTCGGCCTTCTCAGGGCCCATTTATTCTTGGGCTCATTTCCAGAATTTGGTTACTTACGGCCCGTCATTGGCCTTTTCTGCCCGTGGGCAAAATTCAACCCGCGTTTACAGTCGGCCCGTTTGCGGCCCATTACTCCGTTGGGTCGTTTTCATAACGTCATCAAATACGGCTAATTAACGACGGCCTGTTATTGTCGGCCCATGAACGGACGATTCCAAATCTAGCCCATTTACGGCCAATAGTGCGGTCTGTTATTGGCCCATGTTTGGCCTATCGATCATATGGCACGTAGAAGGCCCATTGATGCTATGGCCCGTAGAAGGCCCATTGATGCTACAGCCCGTAGAAGGCCCATTCTTTCTATGGCCCTAAGAAGGCCCATTGTTTCCACGTCCCGTAGGAGGCCCATGGTAACTACATTAAATATGTAGCCCATGGTTATTGTGGCCTAGTTTTAAAAAATAGGTTATTGCGGCCACTAGCAAACTGCGGAGAAAGAACAACACTGACTACAAGCAAACAAATAAACAAGACAACAAGGAAATAAATAAGCAAGCAACTTATGCTAGGATATCATGGCTATTACACATATTACATCCACTGGGCATCAAACTTCGCCACCAGTGCAAATATAGGAAACAAAGCAACATATCATATACACTGGTTGTCAAAGTTGGCGACCAGTGCAAATAAACGCCGTAGCAAAACACGTCCAGAACTGAAACCACTTCAGAAGATCTCAAGAAACAATATCCTGGGTACCCATAATGCTGGCAAGATGCTTAGCAAGTTTATTAACTTTCTCTTGTTTGGCAGTTAAATCCTTCAGCGCTTGCTGTTGCACCAGAAAGTATGCATCTGAATTCTGCAGGGACTTCCTCGGTCCTTCAGCTTCCTGCCACGGCACATCTGATCGATGTATTTCAACTTGAAGTTGAGACTTAAGAAGACGAACTGATTCAGGCAGCGAGTTCAAAGAGCTTGTGCCAGCAGTAGCGGCCAATAACTCTAACACTACATCCAAATAGGACTTTTGGGTTCTCTCACTATCGTCAAGGTAGTTTATATCAGCTTTCTTGGAGACCAACAGGGATGTCTCACTATCTTGAACCTTATCTGCATTACTTCATTTTCCATTGCATAACGGGGTACTGTTCTCCAATATTTTGTCTGCATTCTAAAAGAGAAACAAGCAGACACATCACAGGTTTACCATGTCGTATATGAAACTCATTTTCGTAAATCAGTTTAGTAGTAAAGTGCACAGGATAACAACATGAAACAAACATATATCTATGTACCATGGTCACTTTATGGTCTATATCATTCTTGTGTTTGTTGCCAAATTAAGATAGAGACAAATTTCAAATAATATTGGTTCAAGACAATGCAGAATAGACAGAATATAAGTGTGGGAAACTATAGAGCAATAACAACCCTTGTAATGTCCATGACATGAGAACATAACTGTTTATTCAATTGAAATTGAAATCAACATAGGGCAAGTTACAACAGCAAACCAGTTAAAGAAACATGTTTATAACATACCTGTTGCGCCATTGGAGTTCCAATTCCATCCTTGAAATTTCAAAATAGTTGGTCTGAGTAAATAGAGTGATGTAGGAGCAAAGGAATTTGAACCGTAGCTATAGAACCTGACCTGAGAACAATTCTTCTTCTCATTTAAGCATTGAGTTGGGATTCAGAGTGGTAGTCCTCGTGCTTTGGGCACTGCAGTTCCCTTACTAACTGCTCGTGTTTGGGTGCTCTGTGGTGGAGACGGTGTTGTGTCAACTGGAACTGGGTTACTATCTGTTGGGCTTGGGGTTAGAAGGGGTGTAGCTGGTTCTCTGTCCAACTGGGTAGGGGTACAGTCTGCGAGAGTCTGGGTTATGTGTGGTGGGGCTGGTTCTTGGGCAAGTACAACTGTGGTTCTATCTGCATCAACTAGTAGCACTATCTTTTCTGAACATCGTGCTATTACTCCCTTAGATACCGCCATCACCCTCTCCAATTCAAATTGTTGATAAACAAGAAAAGTAATTGAATGTACAAACAATGTATGATAGACATGTCCAATGATAGTGGGGAATAAAAGAGGGCATGAAATAATTCACATTTATGTTGTCTAACTAAATAGGATAGCATGACACAATTTCACATATATGATGGCTAACTAAAAAGGATAGCATGACACAATTTCACACTATGATGGAAAACTAAAAATATGATGACTATGTAAATAGAATGACATGATATAACTATATAATGTGTTTATTAAATAGGTTGGCATGCCATAATTCACATACATGCCGCCTATGGAAACATGATAGCATAATATCATTCCCGGATAGAATGACATAATTCAAAATATGATGACTGTAAACACTAAACAGGATGAGATGATATAACTATATGATGTCTTTATTAAATGGGTTGCCATTCCATAATTCAGATAGATGCTGTGTATGTAAACATGATGGAATGATATAATTCAAATATATGATTTATATAGTAAGCAAGTAAGCAGATGGCAATCCATATATGATGTAAAAACTAAGCAATGCAAGACAACATGCATGACATGGGTAATATAACCCTGCCAAGTTTGAGCATAGACCTCAGGGGGGAAATAGGACTGGTCATTAGTCTCTGAATCCTCCTCTGAGGATTTCTCTATATCCAGCAAGATGTCTGCTTCAGCAGGTAGCATTGTCTGCTATGAATACCTTGTTTTCACTCTAGATACTTCCATCACCGCTTCAAATGGCTGATGCACAGGAAGAGTAGTTGAATATACAAATGTTGTCGACAAATGGATCATGTAATACAAAATAAAGACATCATGATATAATTCACATACGTGATGATTGGCTCAATAGCATGGCATTGCATAATTCACATATATAATGCCTTTGCAACAAGATAGCATTGCATAATTCACATATATAATGTCTTGCAACAAGATGGAAATGCATAATTCAAATATATGGTAATTAGACACTAAACAGGTGGTATTCACACAAAGCATGTCTAAACTTATCAAATGACATAGCAATGCAAGACACCATACGCACGATATGAGCAACATAATCCTGCCATGTTAGAGCATACACCTCAGGGGGGGGGTAGGGAAATAGGACTGGTCATCTGTCTCTGAATCCTCCTCTGAGGAGCTATCCGTAACCAGCATAGTTTGCTCTGAAGACCTTGTTTTCACTCCAGAATTTTCCATCACCGTGTCAAATGGCTGATGCACATGAAGAGTAGTTGAATGTACTAACATTGTTGACAAATGTAATACGTAACGAAAAAAAGGATGGCCTAATATAATTGACATATAAGATGACTGGCTAAGCACGATGTCATTGCAAAATTCACATATATGATGCTTTGCTAAACAATATGGCATTGCATAATTCACATAAACGATGAATAAACTAAACATATGGCATTCACACAAAGCATGTCTAAACTAACCAGTTGACATATTTGATGTATAAAGTAAGCAATGCAAGGCACCATATGCATGATATAACCAACATCAGCATGCCAAGTTAGAGCGAAGATCTCAGGGGGTAAATAGGAGTGGACTTCTCCTTCTGAATCCCCCTCAGAATAAATATCTTCCTCTCGATTATAATCTGAAATGGGTGGAGGGGGGATGCCTTTGCGCCTACCATGGAGCGATGTCTGCATGAAATTTTATTGCCATGCAAGGCTCCTATCTTTTTCTCTACATGTTCAGTTCCATTGTTTACAATAACTGACATGCATAGGAATAAAACATAGTGAGATTATGTAAGGAGTGCATGCAGAAATCAAGAGTGATGGTAGAAACCTGTGGATTGACCCAAAACCAATGATAGCGGGCAGATAATGGCTCGAGTTAAAAAATACAGATAATGGCTTGTTTACTGTTTGTTTCCCACCCAACATGAAACTCATAGTAGACACCAGAGATTTACCAGATAGTAGATAGATACTATTGATTGCGACCCCGATATGTACCCCAAAACCATTTAAAAACTCAAGTTTGACCATTAGTTTGGAGCTGAGTCTAATCAGTGAACAGGATGATAAAGTAGCATGTAATATTAAGCGATGCATAACGTAAGCAGACACGAAAGAGTGCGACCTCTCTTGCGGACCCGTGTAGTCCTCAAAGTCATCTGCTCGGTTGATGATGGTAATGCAGTTGTCATGGCTGCCGGCAGCGGGGAAGAAGATCTGAGGTAGCAAAAGACAGTCTGGAGGCCGGATCCCTGCTGTGCTAGACTCTTTTGTCGTTCGAGCAGCTGAGCTTGGGTGGAGATGGCGTAGAAGGAGCGGGACAAACCACACAAGGTTTTCTTTGACAACTATCTGTAAGAGAAGTAATTATGTAAGGGCTCGTTTGAATTGGAGGATTCTAACAACGCAGGGATAGGAAATACAAAGTAGCAGGATAGGAATGCACGTGCAAAAGAGAGAATTTAAAAACATAGGATTTCTGCCAATCTGGGTGTTTGGTACACAAGAATTGGAAGATCACAGGATGCAAAGAAGCCTGGTGAGATTATGTCAAACAACAAGAAAATGTACGGTTATAATGCTATTATGCTACTATCTCTTAGTCTTGTCCTTCATGAATAGGAGTTCGAAAAGGAGGGCAAGTGGAAATTAAAGTCCGTACGCTTTTTACTTCAAGGAGACACTAAAGGAACAAATCCTATAGTTTTCCTTTGCTCCATTCCTTTGAACCAAATGCATGAATAGTAGTACCAAAGGAAACTTTACAATTTCTATGTTTTTCCTTCACTTTTCCTTTCAAGCACTGGCGATTCTAGTAGGCGGGCTTGAGCAAGGAAAAGCTACACACAAAAAAAGTTTTTTGTGCTACTTGCCTACTTCTACTACTTTGGACCCAGGCCACTGCCGTACTACCTCAACTCCCAGGCCCATCCACAAATGCACAGCTCAAACACGCAGAGATAAATAATGATGGCATTCAAGAGAGTCCATCACGGATAGCTAAGTTGCATGGTATCTCACTGCTTGTCATATAGTAGGAGAAACTAATCTTATTTCACGTTACTGCGTGTGCTTAGTGGACAATATATATAACATGTAGAGTAAAAAAGAGATGCAACAAGTGTACAACCTCTTTGGCGAAGCCATGTCAATCTCAGCGTGATTGGGTTCATCGGTGAGGATGATCCAGCTGACTTGGCTGTCGGAGGAGGGGAAGAAGATCTTAGGCGTCTGGAGATGGATCCTGGGGTACTGCTCTACTGTGATGGAGGGTTTCGTCGTTGGAGCAGCTCCAGTGAGTTGTACGACACCGAGGCTGAAGCAAGACAAGAGAGAGAACATTAACCTGAGTGGAATTCTAATAGCATCTCCAATAGATGACGTAAAACACATAACCAAAAAGTGCTAGATGTAAAATACATCAGCCGCTCATCTCTGAACTTAACTGTCAAAACTGAATTTAACCGTCGAAACTGAACTTAATTGTTGAAACTAAATTTTCTATCGAAACTGAATTTTACTGCCAAAACTGAATTTTACTATCGAAACTGAACCCACTAGCTAGTAGCAGAAAAGCAGCAGCAGCAGCAGCGCATGTGAGAACCGGGGCAGCTGGTCGTGTAGCAGCATCAGGTGAGGCTACCCTGAACCGCCAGCCACCACCGGCCGAATAGCCGCCCCCGCCGCCCTACTCACCCCGAAACCACTCCCCACCGCGAGTCCGCCGCCACCCCAGCTATCCCTCTAGGCCCCCCGTGCCGAGCTTTTTCTTCGGCGATCCCCACAACACTGCCCCACCACCGCCGGCGACCACCGCCCCCACCCTGAACCCTAAGATAGATAGTGGGGTACCTCTCCAACGAGCCCCCTCCCTGCTGCGACTTGTTCTTCCTTAACTCTGGCGAGCCCCCCCCTGAAAATCGACTGACCCGAAATTCGATTCGGCCGACTAAGGTGTAGCTAAATCGGAGCAGCATCACAAGCAAGAGCAAGAGCGCGAGCAAGATCATACCAAGCAGGGGACCAAGAGCAAGAGCAGAGTAGCAGTGCGAGCGACAGCTAAAGCAGCAGCAGCTCCTACTGATGTGGACGTCGCTGCCGAGCGAGCGACGCCGTGGAGGAAGTGGCCAGTGACGCCGCCATGGATGGAGCCGCACTGTGTCGGCTCGGGACGGAGCGCCGGCAGCACCGTGAGATCGAATCAAGAATAAAATGCAGCAATTAGTGTAAAACCTCTTTGGTGGCACCGATTAGGCCTCAGCTTCATCCGAGGTAATGGTGATGATGATGCTCGTCCGGTGGTGCAGGTGAAGACAGTGGTGTGGGAATGGATGTGGCGCGAAAGACGAGGGGAACATCGGGGTAGCTCCTTGGAGGTGGAGGACGGGGTGGCTGAACCGGCGGGACGACGAGTTCGATGACGGATCCTCATCTGGTATGGTGGACGAGGGACGTTGCTACCTCTTGAACACTGTGTTGGATTTCCCCGAAGAGGAGAGGATGATGCCGCAAAGTAGCGTAAGTATTTCCCTCAGTTTTTGAGAACCAAGGTATCAATCCAGTAGGAGGCTATGCGTGAGTCCCTCGTACCTACACAAAAACAATAGCTCAACGCAACCAACGCGCTTAGGGGTTGTCAATCCCTTCATGGTCACTTAAGAAAATGAGATCTGATAGAGATGATAAATAATATTTTTGGTATTTTTGGTATAGAGATGCAAAGTAAAAAGTAAAGCAAAGTAAAAAAGCAAAGCAATAATAAAGTGATGGAGATTAATATGATGAGAAAGAGACCCGGGGGCCATAGGTTTCACTAGTGGCTTCTCTCAAGAGCATAGGTATTCTACGGTGGGTGAAAAAATTACTGTTGAGCAATTGACAGAATTGTGCATAGTTATGAGAATATCTACGTAAGATCATGTATATAGGCATCATGTCCGAGACAAGTTGACCGACTCCTGCCTGCATCTACTACTATTACTCCACTCATCGACCGCTATCCAGCATGCATCAAGAGTATTAAGTTAAAAATAGAGCAACGTGTTAAGCAAGATGACATGATGTAGAGGGATAGTTTCATGCAATATGATAAAAACCCCATCTTGTTATCCTCGATGGCAACAATACAATATGTGCCTTGCTGCCCCTTCTGTCACTGGGAAAGGACACCGCAAGATCGAACCCAAAGCTAAGCACTTCTCCATGGCAAGAACAACCAATCTAGTAGGCCAAACCAAACTGATAATTCGAAGAGACTTGCAAAGATAACCAATCATACATAAAAGAATTCAAAGAAGATTCAAATATTATTCATAGAGAGACTTGATCATAAACCCACAATTCACCGGTCTCAACAAACACAGCGCAAAAAGAAGATTACATCGAATAGATCTCCACAAGAGAGGGGAAGAACATTGTATTGGGATCCAAAAAGAGAGAAGAAGCCATCTAGATACTAACTATGGACCCGTAGGTCTGAAGTAAACTACTCACACTTCATCGGAGGGGCTTGGATGATGATGTAGAAGCCCTCCGTGATCGATGCCCCCTCCGGCGGAGCTCTGGAATAGGCCCCAAGATGGGATCTCGTGGATACAGAAAGTTGCGGCAGTGGAAATAGGTTTATGGCTCCGTCCCCGATCGTTTGGGGGTACGTAGGTATATATAGGAGGAAGGATTACGTCGGTGGAGCTTCGAGGGGCCCACGAGGCAGGGGGCGCGCCCAAGGGGGGCGCCCTCCACCCTCGTGACCGCCTCGTGGCTTTCTTGACGGAGGGTCCAAGTCTCCTGGGTCTTATCTGATGAGAAAATCACGTTCCCAAAGGTTTCATTCCGTTTGGACTCCGTTTGATATTCTGTTTCTCCGAAACACTGAAATAGGCAAAAAACAGCAATTCTGGGCTGGGCCTCCGGTTAATAGGTTAGTCCCAAAAATAATATAAAAGTGGAAAATAAAGCCCAATATAGTCCAAAACAGTAGATAATATAGCATGGAACAATCAAAAATTATAGATACGTTGGAGATGTATCAAGCATCCCCAAGCTTAATTCCTGCTCGTCCTCGAGTAGGTAAATGATAAAAAGAGAATTTTTGATGCGGAGTGCTACTTGGCATAATTTTAATGTAATTCTTCTTAATTGTGGTATGAATATTCAGATCCGAAAGATTCAATACAAAAGTTCATATTGACAAAAAAATGATAATACTTCAAGCATACTAACTAAGAAATTATGTCTTCTCAAACTATCATGGCCAAAGAAAGTTCATCCCTACAAAATCATATAGTTTAGTCATGTTTCATTTTCATCACACAAGAATGCTCTCATCATGCACAACCCCGATGACAAGCCAAGAAAATGTTTCATACTTTAGTAATCTCAATCCTATAAACTTTCACGCAATATATGAGCGCGAGCCATGGACATAGCACTATGGGTGGAATAGAATATAATGAGGTGGGTTATGTGGAGAAGACAAAAAAAAGGGAAAGTCTCACATCAACGAGGCTAATCAATGGGCTATGGAGATGCCCACCGATTGATGTTAATGCAAGGAGTAGGGATTGCCATGCAACGGATGCACTAGAGCTATAAATGTATGAAAGCTCAACAAAAGAAACTAGTGGGTGTGCATCCAACTTGCTTGCTCATGAAGACATAGGGCACTTGAGGAGGCCCATTGTTGGAATATACAAGCCAAGTTCTATAATGAAAAATTCCCACTAGTATATGAAAGTGATAACATGAGAGACTCTCTACTATGAAGATCATGGTGCTACTTTGAAGCACAAGTGTGGTAAAAGGATAGTAACATTGTCCCTTCTCTCTTTTTCTCTGATGTTTTTTGGGGCCTTTCCTTTTTTATGGCCTTTCTCTTTTTTGGGGCCTTCTCTTTTTATGGCCTTTTTTTAATTCCTCACTTGTGACAATGCTCTAATAATGATGATCATCACACTTCTATTTATTTACAACTGAATGATTACAACTCAATACTAGAACAAAGATGACTCTATATGAATGTCTCCGGCGGTGTACCGGGATATGCAATGAACCAAGAGTGACATGTATGAAAGAATTATGAATGGTGGCTTTGTCACAAATACTATGTCAACTACATGATCATGCTAAGCAATATGACAATGATGAATGTGTCATGATGAACGGAATGATGGAAAGTTGCATGGCAATATATCTCGGAATGGCTATGGAAATGCCATAATAGGTAGGTATGGTGGCTGTTTTCAGGAAGATTTAAGGAGGTTTATGTGTGAAAGAGCATATCATATCACGGGATTTGGATGCACTAGCGAAGATTGTGCCAACTCTCAATGTGAGAAAGGGCAATGCATGGTACCGAAGAAGCTAGCAAGGATGGAAGGGTGAGAGTGCGTATAATCCATGGACTCAACATTAGTCATAAAGAACTCACATACTTATTGCAAAAATCTACAAGTCATCAAAAACCTCAGTACTACGCGCATGCTCCTAGGGGGATAGATTGGTAGGAAAAGACCATCGCTCGTCCCCGACTGCCACTCATAAGGAAGACAATCAAGTAACACCTCATGTTTCAAATTTGTTGCATAACGTTTACCATACGTGCATGCTACGGGACTTGCAAACCTAAACACAAGTATTTGTCAATTTCACAACTACTCAACTAGCATGACTTTGATATTATTACTTCCATATCTCAAAACAATCATCAAGCATCAAACTTTTCTTAGTATTCAACACACTCATAAGAAAGTTTTATTATTAATCTTGCATACCAAGCATATTAGGATTTTGAGCAAATTACCATGCTATTAAGACTCTCAAAATAATCTAAGTGAAGCATGAGATATCAATAGTTTCTATAAAAAAAATCCACTACCATGCTCTAAAAGATATAAGTGAAGCACTAGAGCAAAACTATAAAGCTCAAAAGATATAAGTGAAGCACATAGAGTATTCTATCAAATTCCAAATCATGTATGGCTCTCCCAAAAGGTGTGTAAAGAAAGGATGATTGTGGTAGACTAACAAGCAAAAAATCAAATCATAAAATACGCTACAAGCAAAGCACATATCATGTGGTGAATAAAAATATAGCTCCAAGTAAAGTTACCGATAGAACTAGACGAAAGAGGGGATGCCTTCCAGGGAATACCCAAGCTTTGGATTTTAGGTGTCCTTAGATTATCTTGGGGGTTCCATGGGCATCCCCAAGCTTAGGCTCTTGCCACTCCTTGTTCCATAATCCATCAAATCTTTACCCAAAACTTGAAAACTTCACAACACAAAACTTAAAGTAGAAAATCTCGTGAGCTCCATTAGCGAAATAAAACAAAAGACCACTTCAAGGTACTGTAATGAACTCATTATTTATTTATATTGGTGTTATACCTACTGTATTCCAACTTCTCTATGGATTATAAACTATTTTACTAGCCATAGATTCATCAAAATAAGTAAACAACACACGAAAAACAGAATCTGTCAAAAACAGAACAGTCTGTAGTAATCTGTAGCTAGCGCAAGATCTGGAACCCCAAAATTTCTAAAATAAATTTCTGGACGTGAGTAATTTATCTATTAATCATCTACAAAAAGAATTAACTAAATATCACTTTCCAAATAAAAATAACAGCAGTTCTCGTGAGCGCTAAAGTTTCTGTTTTTTTACAGCAAGTTCAACAAGACTTTCCCCAAGTCTTCCCAACGGTTCTACTCCCTTCATTCCGAATTACTTGTCTTGAATTTGTCTTGAATAACTCTCTCTCTCTCTCTATCTCTCTCTCTATCTCTCTCTCTTTCTCTATCTCTCTGTCCCAACCTATTTCCCGTCCTTCAGTCATGTATGGATGTCGGCCCATCTCCCTCAAGACATAGCTGGGTCTTTCCTTCTCAACACATATACGAGTCTTTCTAACTCTTTAGTTAGGCCTCTGCCTCCCCTCTCCCCCCACCCCCCACACACACAACGATACATCGAGCACTCTAGTCATGTCTCCCTGCCACACAAGAACTTGCCCCGTGCCCTCTGACGTTCTGGTAGGTCAGTCGCCCTGTATCTTCGACTTGCACACAAACAATTTCGATGGCTCTCTTCATCCATCTCGCACCCACACACTTGATCCTCTCTTCGACTCATCGATATCTATGACCCCTCCCTCTCTTCTCGTGAAAATTTTACTACTCCCTCTGTTTACTCCTCATCCCTCCCTTGGTTAGAGAGATTATCATATTGTTTGGAATATATATCCTTTAGTATATTTAGATTTCAATATGAACTACTAGTACATACTCCAAACACTGATGTATATAGAGGTATTTTAGAGTGTAGATTCACTCATTTTGCTCCGTATGTAGTCCATATTGAAACGGACGTAACATTACGCACTCTCCCACGCCCCACGACCCTCGCCCATGTGGTGGACGTGCATCAATTCATTCGGTCTCATATAGCCAGAAAGATATATACTGTAGTACCATTATTGCTCTACTTCCCGAAGAGGCGAAGAGCCAATCGCAAGGTTAATATTTTGGAGATGCCAAGTGCAAGGTTTATAGGAGAACCAGTAGTAGTTGTTGCGTCATTTATGAATAAAGTTTTTTTCTTCAGTGGCACGTACGTTATATAAATAGGTTCATATGGAGTGAAAAGGAAACCGCTCCACTATATACATAGGCAGGACGAGCCTACACGGTTGCTTGCTGGGGTTGTTCTCTTCAGTCTTAACACTCTCTTGTCCAAAATGACTGTGGCCACATATCTAACATCTCGGCGGATCACGACCGTCGGGGGAAGGGGTGGATGCATAGTGTAGATGTGGTCGCCATCACCGATGGCGAAAACCCACTGTTGGCACATCCCGATCAGGGGTCCCCGCCGTTCTCTCCACAAAGCAGGTGAGGTTGTGTTCGTCCGTTGCTCACTGTCGCGATTTGGGCAGTTGCCTCCTCCCACCGCCATCCTCTAGGTTGAGCTACGTCCCGACATCCCTCAGGTACAACTCCCTTTACAACTGGCTTCTACGTACTGTATTTGTGATGAGTTTATGTCATATCAACTAGTCCCAGTGATCTTATTCTAATCACGCTTCTTCAATTTCTTTGCCACGGGGATGCTCATCTCGATTTTGGTGAAACTACACAAAATGATCCGATGGTCAAAGGGTTGCAAACTTATTCATTTCTTCGGAAGCTCCAACGTTACCAGCAAATTAAAGCCTGGTTAGGGTTTACGGTTCAAGGTCTAGGGACTGCATGGATCATTTTTTCTTTAGCTGTCTTTGTTCCAAAATAAGTGTCAACTTTAGTAGTAGTACGACTTTGTACTAAAGTTTGCATAAAGTTGAGACACTTATTTTGGAACGGAGGGAGTACATATTGGCTATGATCTGTCAATCATTTAGATGGAATAGCATGCATGTTAGTCTCATTTGTATTTGATGAAATGTTGCAACGGAAGCCTTGGACGCAAGATACACGAAACAGAAGCTGGAAGCTTCATAGTATTGTACAAATTCATCTCGCTGATAAATTACAGTACATACTATACTAGTACTATGTAAAGAGTTAGGTGCCGCATGGTGTCCAGAACAGATAGTGATAGTGTGAGGTGGGCCATATAATCACTGAGCCTGCGTGTTTTCAATTCTCTCACACTCCTCCGTTGAGAATGGAGAAAATTTTAATCTAGTAGTACCTCCTTTCGCCGAAAGCGTGGGACATCTAGGAGTCCTACCACCTCAGTAATAATAACCAATGAGCCGTCAAATCACATAGACCCAACAGTAAGTTGGACGGATGAAGCAACCATCACTCTTTAATCCGCTTCTCCCTTCAACACAGGCGCCAGTGAGAGGTCGCGTCCGCTCTGCCCGAGCATGAATACAGCACCGATTCTTTGGCGCCTGTTCCGACCAAATGCCTGGAAATGAGAAGATGCACCGACTCTCGCGGCTAAATCGCACACTACACTCCATCTCTTTGTAGGAGTAGGTCGATGTGTCGCTCTGTCTAACACACACATGCTGTTAAACACACACACACACACCGAGGTAAAATGAGTCTATATCTCAATTAATGAAGACTTGCATGTTACCATCCATATGTTACTACCTACTATGAAAGTAGTAACATAGACTAGTAACATATGCATGTTACTAGTTCAAGTTACTCACCACTATGACCAGCCTAGCAATGTAACCAAATGCTCCTTACTCTGCCTTGTTATCTCCCCCAGAAACCCAATGCATGGAGCGCAACTACGCGTTGATGCATACGTGGCCCAGCATGGTAGCTAAAACGACATCTCTTAGTTGTTGTAATTAATTGTTGCATTTAGAGACAGAAATCAGGGCTTTGATTGGAGGAAGGACCGGTCAAGTTTCTCCTTCTCCTCCAATCTTCTTGCACCTCGTTTCGAAGAAAACAATTTGCTTGCACCTTGGTCTCGCTGCACCTTCTAACGTGACTTATTACACCTAGATGGGGGGAGTAGTACGAGATACGGCGGCACACTGACTTAGGTCGAATACAAGTGACCAACATTGTGTACATGTTATAATACAGATTCACATAAAATAGTACATGAGCGAACAGAGGTATCAATTGGACAGTGTTGACGAGCAGTAGCGCGATGTGTGAGGTAAGATACACCGCTGGCCCTTTTAATTTTTCTTACTAACTTTTTTGCTTCACCCTCTGACTGGTGGGACCCAACGTACTACGTGGAGAAAACTAAGGTGACTAAGGCTGCATTATTTCTGTACTACCAACACTGCTTTAAATCCCAAAAGACCTTACTACCATAGCCACATGACACGATTATGATTTAAATCCCAATGACTCCCACACCAAAAAACACATCATGCTTGTCACACGAATGCAGGAATGTATAAAGGTTATTTTCCTCTCGTTAAACATAACGTGGGGGTGGTTTAGCTGGTTAGCCTGTTCGCTCATCAAACTTGAGGTCTCGGGTTCGATAACTATAGTTGAGCATAATTTTGTTTTTGTTTAACTTCTTTCTTCCACCCAATGACAGGTAGGCCCCGCATGATAGAGAGAGAAAGTGATCTGGGGCGGTGCCAGGAGGATTCTTTGACTGGTCAAAACGGATGGATACGGAGCTATACGATCTCGTAGTGACCTTATAATCACCTCATCACGTATACGTTGGCTGTAGCCTTGGCGCTTGTTTTCTAGGGTTTGCACTCTTCACACTCTCTCTCGAGTATATATATATATACACGCTGGAGCCTTAGCGCTTGTAGTTGCTCAATTCACACTCTCTCGTGCTCCCTAGATCTAAACAAGACTTCGTTGGTCTCTCTCTCCCCTCACTGCTGGTCAAAGAGTTGGCAGAATCCGTCCGTCGACAAGGGAAGGAGGCTTAACGCTGTCGCCCTCGGCGAGGAAGGGAATCCACTACCGGCGCAACTGTTCTCTTTCACCCAGCGGCGGTGCGGGAGGGCCTCTGACCCATTCTTCCTCGCCACCATACATCGTCTGGGCCTAACGGCCTCCGGTCGCCCACCGAACCCCACACCAAGAACCTTAAGGTATAATTTACTTATTCCACATGCATTGTTCTAGCTGCATGTGGGCTTTTTCTGCTTCTGCACTCCAATCTAGGTGTTGGATAAAATAGGAAAGTAGCGGGGAAAGTTGTACAACATTAATCTAGGACGTGATTCAAAGAGGAAAGGAAGGGGGAAAGTACTAGTATAGACTGGCTATCCAGCACCTATGTTGGTCGAAAAAGGGAAACAATTTCAAACGCAGTACAAACATCTGTAACGAATTGGTCTTTTGTTTTAGGGGACAAGGCTGTAGAGTTTGAGCAGGACAAGATTTGTTGCGCTCACATAGGGAAAGGTGTCTAAAGATAACAAAACTGGGACCAACATAAATATGCTCCTTGGTTGTCTTTGTTCATTGTTGCAACAGACTGTGCATCAGCCCTTCATACATTGGTAGATGCACATTGTGCTGGTGCGTCCACTATCCCGTGCAACTCGTTAGCTATTGTTAATCTAAGGCCCTGTTTGGTTAAAAATTCCCTAGTCCCTACCTGCTTGGTTCCAGGGACTAAACATGGACTAGAGGTTATTAAATGACATGCTAAAAGACCATGTTACCCCTAATAATGAACTAATAAAGACAAGCTGGAAAAAGTCCCAAAAAGACTCTCCCTCAGGTTTTTTTTTCTTAGTCCTTTAAAGTCCCTCCTATTTGGTTTAGATGGGACTGACACGGACATTTCTTAGTCCCTACACCAAAATGTACCTGTAAACAAACACCCTCTAATAATGCCACTGGAAAATTGATGCAATGCGACTGTTAAAAGCAAATTACATGTTTAACGAATTTTATTGTTAATATAATATATCTGTTAATATTAATCAATGCCACAGTTTGAGAAATGCTATTGTCTTGCTTTCTTTCCCATTTAGATAAGTTAGATGCTTCTTTTTGTTGGCTTTTGTGTCATCCATCGTTATTGCCCACTAGTTGTTTCCTTTACACACCTCTGTGTAAACAGGGTTATCTACTTCACCTCGTTGCTATTGTGACCTTTTGTTGCACTGCATAAAACACTTTTGTTTTAAGAGTGTTTTCTGCAGTTCAACCAAAATGTCACACCGATAATGTTGCTTGATTGCTTGATCTTAGAGGAACTGCACAAGAGGAGATCTTACTTCCTATCCATGTTGGCAAATTTGGTTCAGATCTTCTTCTAGTGATTTGTTTGAATTCCGTGTCATGAGAGGTTAGTACTAGCCTTCTTTCACATGATTGTGCAGTGTGCTTTCATATGTTGTGCTACTTGTATGCTAATGTTGCTTGATTTTAGGGAACTGAACAAATGGAGACAAGACTTCCAATCTGTATGTGCACCGTAATATCCCATTGAGGTAAGATAAGGATATTTCACAAGTGTTGGCCTGTATTTTGCCACTTTCATCTGAAAATTAACGTCGTTGTTTAGTGCTATACTTGTGCTCCCTAATAGACATGCCAAATCTTACATTGAAGGCGAAGCTTGTCTGTTATTGAACCAAGTGATGAAGTGGAAGAACAAGTAGAAGAAAAACAAAAATCAACTCCCGGTGCTGTAATGAAGCACTGGAACTCTGATAACGCAAGTAATGATATAGTTTTGCATCTTAAATTATTGCTATGGCTGGAACGAGCAATTGTTTTGCCACTGATTTGATGCCACTCTGAATATAATATGTAATTATCTGTACTTGTGCAAACAGGGATCTTCTTCGAAGATACCATATATTTTAGTGGAACTGCACAAGAAGATGTTGGAAACATTAAAGTAATTGAGGAGTATATATTAAGCATGGCAACCATAGTACATAACAACAGATGGTTCCGGAGAAGTGCTTGATTCGTATGCTCTACACAATAAGCCTCCTAACAAAGGTTGGTACTCGCCCACAGATTTCATCCATATGATTGAGCTTTCTCAGCTCTATTGGTGTTGTGCTACTTTTAGATAATGTCATGAGAAAGTGGTACTTTCCTTCAGAAGTGCTTCATCTGTGTTGTTTTAAATATTTCCTTTCCTTTTTTTCGAGCAAACAGGGATGCTAGCATTTAGTTGTCCTCTTGCCTTTGCACAACAGGATCGTCCTCCTTTGAAGAAGAATATGGAGTACGTGAAGTTCCTAGTTCCGATTATCCTAGGATAAAGAAGCCAAGCCTGTCTTCTTAAGAAGTGAGCAGTCGAAGGACGGTTACATTATTGCCCACAAGAGCAAACTAACTTCAGCTCAGAAGGACTCATGGACCTGCATCTTTGTTGCTGTGATGGCCGGTACAATGTTGTTTAACGATTCCTTCCAGTGAGTTCTATTTTTTTAAATGTGTGCTCTGCATGGATCATGTAGGTTGACTGTTTAAACTATCAATTCATAGTACAGTTTGCGTTATACTAATCACTTTTTTGTATTTATGTAAGCAGGGGTGATCAGCTTGATTTCAATGGGAATTGCACAAAATGTTCATGAATACATAGAATATTCTCGAAACATTCATTTCCGCCACAAGAAAGGAGGTGTCGATATGTTCAAGGCATTGCAACATATAAAGGCGAAATCATACAAGCTACGCAGGAATTTGGTTGATTTTGGTTGAACTGCACAAAAAGAACAACTGGTTTATTTAGCACGAGGTGCCATGTCAATGTCCGAACTGATAGCAAACCCTGCCCATTCCACAATCGTAGGCATTTGATATTTCGGAATGGGAAAACCTTGTCAAAGTTTGCTCATTGATGTATGCAAAACAACACAGATTTGACATTTTGGAATGGGACAACCTTGTCAAATTTTGCTCAATGATGTTAGCAAGAAGACATGCGTTTGATATTTTCGAATGGGACGCCCTTTGCTGTTAGCAGCATCTATTGATTTTTCTTTATTCTTTAGTTGTGAAGTAAATATTAGCTCTGACATGTGAATTGATGAGATGCATAATCATCAATTGTTTTGAATGTTCTATATGAATTGCCAGGCCTGTGTGTTGATTGCAATGTACGGGAACACTAAATTTTGTACTCCCTCTGTCCCCTTTTACTTAGCACATTAGATTTCTTTCAAGTCAGTTGATTTTACATTGTGAATGTTGATATTTTTTTCTGTAAGATTGGTCAAAGTAGAGATACTTTGACTTCAGACAAAACTTATATGTCAACTAAAATGGACCGGTGGGAGTACATGTGAAACTGCTACAAACGAGGTGATCACCCTGGGAATAATGCTAGTACGTATTGTTTTGCATGTTCATCCAATGCGAGTGATACAAGAATTCAAAAAAATCAAACTAAATTCATTCATACACTGCCGGATTACATGTAAACATGCTGGATTTCATTACATTTCATACATTCTTCAACTAAAAAGGGGTGCGCTGTAGGTATAATTAATTAACCGTAGCACCCAAGTCCGACTGAGCAGAACAGAAGCTTCTTCTCTAGCGGACTGAGCTTTAGTGAAACAACAGCATGTGCAGTTGCGTCACTTACATTTGGGCCAGATGCCTCTTGGGCCCACACGCCAGTGAGCCAACTGCACCTGCACTTAAGTAACTCAAGCAGCGTCCTTCTCCAGTATAGCTCTCCGACTCCACGTCACCACCAAGAAGCTAATCAGACATCAATGGTCAACCCGCCTAGCTTGGCTTCAACCGGAGGGTAGCAGCGGTGGCCTTACTTGGACCCGAGCGGCGGCGACCTACGGTGTTCTACTCTTCCTTGTTTTTTGTGTCGCGCGGCCTCGTTGGCAGCGGAGCAGGGACTCGACGGGGCCGGCGATGTCCTCTATCTCGTTCCCGGAGGGGCGGCGCCTCAGCAGAGTGGAGGATATCCTCCCTGTCGGTGTCAAAACCGGCGGATCTCGGGTAGGGGGTCCCGAACTGTGCGTCTAAGGCCGATGGTAACAGGAGGCAGGGGACACGATGTTTTACTTAGGTTAGGGCCCTCTTGATGGAGGTAAAACCCTATGTTCTGCTTGATTTATTCTTGATGATATGAGTATTACAAGAGTTGATCTACCACGAGATCGTAGAGGCTAAACCCTAGAAGCTAGCCTATGGTATTAGTGTATGTTGTCCTACGGACTAAAACCCTCCGATTTATATAGACACTGGAAAGGGCTAGGGTTACACAAAGTCGGTTACAAAGGAGGAGATATACATATCCGTATTGCCTAGCTTGCCTTCCACGCCAAGTAGAGTCCCATCCGGACACGAGACGAAGTCTTCAATCTTGTATCTTCATAGTCTAACAGTCCGGCCAAAGGATATAGTCCGGCTGTCTGGAGACCCCTAATCCAGGACTCCCTCGGTAGCCCCTGAACCAGGCTTCAATGACAATGAGTCCGGCGTGCAGTATTATCTTCGGCATTGCAAGGCGGGTTCCTCCTCCGAATACACCATGGAAAAATTTGAATACAAGGATAGTGTCCGACCCTGCAAAATAAGTTCCACATACCACCGTAGAGAGAATAATATTTCCACAAATCTAATCTGCTGACACGTTTTGGCAACATGACATTATGCCATGGCCCGGTGATTATTCGAACCGTTTCCTTTAACTAGCCCCGCACATAACGCGAGGCAGCTTTTTGACACGTTTTGTGAAAGAAGAGATCGTGTCCCCCTTATTACGGGATTCTCATCAATACGGGCGTGGGTAACCCAACCGCACCTAGGACTCCTCGATTTTAGGCAAGTGCCAAACGGCCACAAGGAGGACGCTTGATATTCACCCTCTTTATAAAGGCTCAAGGTTTTTACTTTTTTCCTCCCATGCTCAATCGAATCCTTCCCCCGCCTCGAGTTCTAACACCCAAATCCTAGGTCAGGTGCTTCGGACCTTCAATCATGTCCGGATCCAACCTCCAAGGCCGGTGGATGCCCTCCTCCGTCATGGAAGAGGATATCAAGAAGTTGAGGGAGGCAAGATACTTGACCGCCGAAGTCTTGCATCGGCTGCCCGCCTGAGGGCAGGTCGTCCCTACTCCCAAACCCAACGAAGACGTCGTGTTCATCTCCCACTTCCTCCGAGGACGAGGCCTTACTCTGGATCCCTTTGTAAGGGGTTTGATGTTCTATTACGGGCTTGATTTCCACGATCTAGCCCCAGATTCCTTTCTCCACATCTTGGCATTTATTGTCGTATGTGAGGCCTTCCTCCGCATTACCCCTCAGTTCGGCTTGTGGCTCAAGACCTTTGATGTGAAGCCGAAGACGGTCGAGGGGCAGTATGCAGCGTGCGGAGGTGCATTAATAAGCAAGATTGCTGGAGCTCCGTGGCCAAAAGGTTCCTTTCCAGAGGTGTCCGGATTATGGCAAAGGGAGTGGTTCTACATCACTGCTCCTAGAAGTGCCAAGTGGGTAGCTCCCCCCCGCCTTTCGCTCGGGCCCGCCACCACAACTGATGTCATGGATCAGCAGGGGGCCGAGCTGGGGTCCACCCAAGGACGTGCCCATACTGCAGAGCTGCATCCGGGATCTCTTCGAGGGAGATTTTAGTTTGGTTATGGTAGTGGAAGTCATGCCGGTTCGTCAAGTCCAGCCTTGCAAACGCTGGCCCCTCCGTTTATGGGAATTCAACCGAGAAGGACCGTGCGCTATTCAGAATTTCCTCGGCCTGACGCATGAGGAGATGTACAAGTCATTCTTCGGACCCCAGATAGAGTGTTCGGACACCTCTGAGGACGTGGGCCTGAGCAGCAACCACACCGCGGCCCAAGTAAGCAACCCTCTAGCCGAACACACTGTCTTTCTTTTATCAGGAAATCATTCTAAAGGATCGCTCTTTGAAAAGGACTGGATAGCAAAGGCGAAGATGATCCGGTGTTCGGCTCCCCTTCCCGAAGGCTTGGAGAATCCGGTGCTGGAAAAGATGCTCGAGCCAGCACCTTGCCTGGTGCCCGCGAAGGAAGATGAAGGGGGGAATAAAGAGGGCCAAAGCGGGCCTCCACCGCTATCTGTTCCAACTGAGGGAACGAGCACCTCCGTGAGGGAGGATAGCCAAGATAAGGAGTCTGACATTCCTTCGCCCCAGGGGAGGAAGAGGACTACCTCTGATGATCCGGAAACCAAGGTTTCCAAACGGGAGAAGAAAACCCCACCAGAGGATCCTGTCTTAGAGGGTGCTTTTGCTACACAAAGTTCATACGGGGATCAGCCCTCTAACGGGTCGTAAGTGATCAAAATTTACTTAATAGTAGAGATATTCTACCTTGCTTCCGAGGAAAATAACCGAAGCGTTTATCTTGCAGTTCGGATCTTAGCCCTTATCAACAGAGCTCGTCTTCAGGGGACCTTCTTCTGAAGATGATGGAAAGCGAAACGCCTCCCCCGGACTCCCCCGTTCAAGAAGCATGCGACCTTGAAGTATCATCACGGAGGGCCTATTTAGATCCGGTGAGGCCAGAAGATAATCCCATAGTCACCCGATGTCCCCAACATCCGGCTCTTGAAGAGGGCAGACAAAAGAGTCCGACGCTGTCTGGTATACGGTCGAACGCACTGAGGGATCGGCTGAAGCGAGCAACCATCTCGGAAGAACACCGTATGTTAATGGGTACAGTGATGGAAAGGATTTTGTCCGCCGAAAGTGGGTTGCATGACGCCTTTATGAGTCTACTAACGGGCTTTTAGGTACGTAAAATGATATACCTTTGTGATGGTACCACACATTTTTAGGTGTTCCCGGTGTAGATAGTAGCCCCTGAGACTTTGGTTGTCACCGGGAACGGTGGCAAATAGAGGATCGTATTCCTATGTAATAATCATACCGCCTTTATGTGCATGTGGTGGAAGCTCCAGTGGCTAGCCGGACTCATGTGTTTGCCGAACTAAAGCGGCAAATGGATGCGGCCGATGCCGACATCGAGCTTGTTAACAAGCGGCTTGACGAGGCACAGGGTAAGTGATATTTTCTGGTGAATGTCACATAGTAAGAGCAGCGTGATGCCAATATCTTTAATATATTGTGACTGCAGATGGAGCTGCCACTGTGGAGACCCTTCGGGCGGAACTTGCTCAAGCCAAAGAACAAGCAAGGAGTAGTAATGCGGCTGCTTTGAAGGCGGCCGGAGAGTTAAGAGCCGAGAAGGCCGCGCATTGTGAGAGCAAAGAGAAAATGGCCAAGATGGCTATAGTGTTAAAAGATACTGCCGACCGTTGTCAGGTCCTTGAAGGAGAAAACCGAACGAAGGCGACGGACCTCGAAAAGGCCACGATGGCGACCAAAGACACCCGCTCTGCCATGAGAGCGAAGAAGGAGGAACTGCGTGAAGCCAGTGATATTGTGGCTGGGAAGCCCTTTTTGCTGCTGAGGAAGTTTAGAGATCCGCAGTACACCCCTCTGGATCGGCTGTGGAGTTCGGCAGACGCATATCTGGATTTGACGGTGAGTGCTATTGATACGGCCGAATACTTCCGAGATCAAATAGATCGTGAAGTGGACAAGCTATTCTGGTCGCAGTTTAACGTTCTAGAGCGTCCGCTTCCACTAACTGATCAGCTTGCCGAATGGCCCGAACTCAATAGATTGTCCGGACTTGCCATGGGGTCCGTCGTAGATCATCTGTGGTCGCAAAAACCGAAGCCGAACAGCTATTTCAGCTTAGTGCAGCAGTTCCTTGGTGCGATGCCGCACATCAATGCGATGAAGAGGTCGGCGTGCATAGAAGGCTCACGAATGGCCTTTGCCCGTGTCAAAGCATACTGGGCGGAAATGGATGCTACCACTGTTGCAGCGCAAGGTTCGGCCATAGGCCGAGTGGCTGCCAAGCACTATTTTGAAGAAGTTCTTGAGGGTGCTCGTTTGATAGAGGCCCAGTGCTCGAAGAATATTATGTTTGAGTGACATGTATTCCCATTGTAAAAACAATGTTTTATTAGTTTTATCAAGGCTGTATTTATACTTTTGCCCGAAAGTATTGTGATGCCTCCTGTGCGGCCGTTTTATGTATACATGTATATAACCTGAAAGATGGCAGTCGTCGGCTTCAGCCCCCATGCATATAATGCGGGGGTGTTCGCAAAAGACGTGTATTCAGACTTAATCCAACGTCTTGGTCCTACTAAGGAGGTGATAGCGCAGCGAACTAGGCAACCGGACTATAATGCTTTAACACTTTCACTTAGCCATAGGAGTTTGACAGTGGGGCTACTATATAGCCCCTGGTGGCGCCGCACTCACCCGAGTTCGGGGTGCGTACATGCCCGGCCGGGAAACGGCCCTTCGTTAAGGCGGAGGAATTCTAGGATTTCGATAGGTCATCGAGTGGTTGACCAGTCTCGCGCTATATCATGACAGTCAATTTTCGGCTTTCTCTACTGAGGTGCTCGTCCGGATGAACCAGGGCACAATCGCAGTAGTTCTCCTGGTGCCGCCTTAGCCGATAGAGCGAAACGTAAGGCAGCAAAACACAGGAGCCGGGCAAACCCAACATTTGACCCAAGACATGATTCGGAGCTGATGCATATAAGGCCAAACCCGCGACGCCGAACACTCCCTAAGGTATTCGGTCTTTATGGTGTAAACCGGGCCTAAATAGTGCCCTTTGTAAGAAGCCCCTAGTGTCCAGGTACGTGCATTGTTCTGACATGGCCACATGCCAAGATGTGAGCATCCTTATCAATTGTACTGAGAGAAAGTAAAAAAGGTGGATGCAGGGTCTTAATCTAAAGAGAATCCTTGGAACGGGTCCCTGCTACACGTCTGCGTCTATGTCTCCGTTGTGCCGTATCCTGGATGGGTGTAGCACAATTGTCATCTGTAAAAGAGAGGAACTTAGGTGAAAAGTTGTCGTGCAAAAACGTGGGTTTAAAGAAACCATCTACAGTTCAACATGAGTAAAAGTTGCCACTTGTCTGCGTGCGTTGAGCCCCTTGTGTTTGTAATAGGGGTGTGGCCATCAAACCTGTATGAATTTCATATAGCTGCGCCGGACTCGTCTAACCGTGTCCGTGGTCTTGACGACCTATCGAATGCTTTAGTTGGTGAGGCCGTTTTAGTGTGCGGCTACCAAGGTAGCCGCACTCTCTTCGGCACGCAGGGATCGCTCAATATTTCCATTTACTGTAATGATGCCACGTGGACCGGGCATCTTAAGTGTGAGGGAAGTGTAAGGCGGTATTGCATTAAAGCGAGCGAAAGCTTCGCGTCCAAGTAGTGCTTGATAGCCACTTTGGAATGGAGCAATGTGGAAGGTTAAATTTTCACTACGTAAGTTATTGGGGAAGCCGAATATAACCTCTAGTAGTAGGGAGCCAGTGCAATGAGCCCCTGGGCCTGGCGTTATTCCTCTAAAGGTAGTATTGTTGTGGCAAATTTTCATTGGGTCTATCCCCATTTTGCGGATTGTGTCCTGATATATCAGGTTTAAGCTGCTGCCGCCGTCCATCAGGACTCGTGTGAAGTGGTATCCGTCAATTATTGGATCTAATACCAAGGCAGCCCACCCTGTGTTCTGGATACTTGCTGAGTAATCCTGATGGTCGAAGGTGATTGGTTGAGACGGCCAGTGGCAGAACTCCGCGGTGATAGGCCCTTGGGCATGTTTGACTTTGAGTGCCGCTTTGGTTCTCCCCTTTATCACGTGTAACACGTTTACTGTTTTGACTTCTGGTGGAAATTTCTTCTGTTCCCTAGTGTTTTGCTTGCGAGGCTCATCCTCGTCTTCGCTTGGTGTATCCTTCCCCTTATGTTCGGCGTTGAGCTTGCCGGACTGCTTGAAGACCCAACATTCTCTATGGGTATGAATTGCAGGTTTATCGAGGGTGCTTTGGATCTGACATATTTGGTCCAGAATTTTGTTTAAGCTGGACAGTTCATCTCTGGTGCCTTTAGAGGGCGGCTTTTGCTGACCTGGTCCAGAGCTTCTGAACCCGGCGTTTACCATCGTGCTCTTCGGGCTGTCTTCTTTATTCCGGCGCTTATTATTTTTGCTGCGTCGTGATTTCCCGTTTTCATCTCTAACTTCGGATGTACGTGGGTCTCTAGTGCTGCCTCGGGCTAGACAACTATCCTCGCCCGTGCAAAAGTGGGTCATGCGGCTTGTAATGTTGCCATTGTTCTCGGCTTTTCTTGGCCGAGGTGCCTAGCAAGCCATTCGTCTCGGACATTGTGTTTAAAGGCTGCCAAGGCCTCGGCGTCCGGACAATCGACTATTTGGTTCTTTTTAGTAAGAAACATGTTCCAAAGCTTTCGGGCTGACTCTCCGGGCTGTTGAGTTATATGACTTAGATCGTCTGCATTCGGTGGTCGGACATATGTCCCTTGAAAATTTGCCCGAAAGGCGTCTTCGAGCTCTTCCCAGCTTCCAATGGAGCTTTCGGGGAGGCTTTTAAGCCAGTGCCGAGCAGGCCCTTTGAGCTTGAGTGGTAAGTACTTGATGGCGTGGAGATCATCCCCTCGAGCCATATGGATATGGAGGATACAGTCCTCAATCCAGACCCATGGTCTGTTGTTCCGTCGTATGCCTCTATGTTTACGGGTTTGAATCCCTCTGGAATATCATGGTCTAGCACCTCATCGATGAAACATAGGGGGTGTGCGGCACCCCTGTATCTGGGTGTACCATGGTGTTTGGATGTTTGTTTTATTGCATCGTATGCTGGAGCGCGCTTGCGTGGTCCATAAATGGATCTGGTTGCGTCATCCTTTTGATGCGAGTCCTCGCGTGGGTCGCGCATTGGCTTATGTGCGGCGTTGTTCGCTGCTTTATGTTGGCCGTGAGGTCCTCTATCCGGCCGGATGGCCATTTTAATTTTTGGTTGCGGGGGATCTAAGGCCTCCTCATCGAATTCAGGTAGCAACTTCTGCTTCGGGTAGCTCTTGGTTTGGCGATTACTGTCATACTTCGCTGCTGTGTTGAGTACTTCACTCCACTTTATTTTGAGTGTGTCTTGTGCGGCCTTGAGACTTTGCTTCTATTTTTTTCGAGTCCTCGCCGTGGCAACAAGTCTTTGGTGGGCATTATGTTGCTCCTGATGCCTGTCCGGTGTGATGTCGTACGGACTATTATCTTCGACGGGGTTGGGTTGTTCGGCTTGATTTTCCGTGTTACCGTGATCGGGAAATGGTTCACCCTGCTCTAACGCTAGGTCTATGTGATCGTTATTTCTGCCAGGGTGGGATTTGGGGTGGAGTTTACGCCGCCGCTTTGACTGCTGCTCGAGGGAACCACCCGTCGCTGCGTCCTTCCGTTCCTCGTCGTTATTTTCTTTGGGTGTGTCCACCATGTATACGTCATGTGATGAAGTGGGCGTCCAGTGCCCTATGGGCAGTGGTTCCTCTTCGACTCCTGCATCGTCATCCATGTAGTCGATGTCTTCGGAGTCGAAGTCGAGCGTGTCGGTTAAGTCATCGACAGTGGCTACTAAGTGGGTGGTGGGTGGGCGGTGAATTTCTTCGTCATCCGCATCCCAATCCTGCCGGACATAGTCCGGCCAGGATAATCCTGACAAGGAGAGAGACCTTAATGAGTTCAGTATGTCACCGAAGGGCGAGTGCTAAAAGATATCCGCGGAGGTTAACTCCATGATCGGCGCCCAGTCGGATTCGACAGGCACGGGCGCACGCGGTTCGGAGTCCGTGGCCTGAGAATGATCCGGCAGTTTGGCAACACGACTCTGATGAAGGGTAAGGTTGATATTTGGCTCGATCGCCGCTGAGGGTACGGCCTCCTTCACGGGGTCCACCCACCCGTCCATGGATGGCACAACTGGCTCCGAGTTGAGGCTCGGCGCGGCTGCTGGTGCGATCTCCTGAATACGGTCCGATGATAGAGCTAAATCGAACTCATCGTGACCGCATGGCACACAAGGCAGGGGCTCGAATCCATCGAAGATCAAGTCTCCGCGGATGTCGGCCGTGTAGTTTAAGCTTCCAAACCTGACCTGGTGGCCAGGGGCGTAAATTTCGATCTGCTCCAGATGGCCAAGCGAGTTGGCCCGCAGTGCAAAGCCGCCGAACACAATGATCTGTCCGGGGAGAAAAGTCTCACCCTGGACCGCAACGCTATTGATGATCGTAGGAGCCATCAAGCCTAACAGCGACGACACAGAGGAACTCTCAATGAAACCACCAATGTCGGTGTCAAAACCGACGGATCTTGGGTAGGGGGTCCCAAACTATGCGTCTAAGGCCGATGGTAATAGGAGGCAGGGGACACGATGTTTTACCCAGGTTCGGGCCCTCTTGATGGAGGTAAAACCCTACGTCCTGCTTGATTTATTCTTGATGATATGAGTATTACAAGAGTTGATCTACCACGAGATCGGAGAGGCTAAACCCTAGAAGCTAGCCTATGGTATGAGTGTATGTTGTCCTACGGACTAAAACCCTCCAGTTTATATAGACACCGGAAAGGGCTAGGGTTACACAAGGTCAGTTACAAAGGAGGAGATATACATATCCGTATTGCCTAGCTTGCCTTCCATGCCAAGTAGAGTCCCATCCGGACACGAGACAAAGTCTTCAATCTTGTATCTTCATAGTCTAACAGTCCGACCAAAGGATATAGTCCGGCTATCCGGAGACCCCCTAATCCAGGACTCCCTCACTCCCCCTCGTTTCCAGCAAGGTGGGGCCTCGACTGAGCCTGCGATGTCCTCTGCCACATTATAGGCAGGCGGGGCCTCGACAGAGCCGGCGGTGTCCTCTGCCTCGTTGTTGGCGCCTTAGGGCCTCGGCGGAGCTAGCGGTGTTCTCTGCCTCGTTGTTGGCGTCGCGGGGCCTCGGCGGAGCAAGGCCTCATCGACGCCAGTGGAGCGGGGACTCGTCGGAGCCGACATTGTCCTCTACCTCATCCTCGGTCTCGCCAAACAGCGCCTCACCCGCTTCATCGCCCTCTTTGTAGGCAGCCGCAGCCTCTGCTACCCGCATGCCGTACAGCCAGCGCTCGAGGCGGCCCTCGCGGGCGGAGCGGTACGAGTCGAGCAGCGCCTCCTCCTCCGCCCGCTCCGCGGCGATCTGCTCCTCCGCCTGCAGCTGCTCCTGGAGGAGATGGTGGTTGTAGACGGCGTCGGCCTGTGCCTCCCGGAACTACTCCTGACGCTTCTACCTCACCGTGCCCATGTATTGCGCATGGGCCTCACCGATGGTCATGGTGCAATGCACCGGCGAGGATGGCACGCAGGAGGGGGTTGGCGTCGGATCGTCGACTACCATGTTCTCCATTGAGACGTCGTCGTCCTCTGGCTGCCTGCTGGCCAGCTAGTCGGTAGCAATGGCTGCCATCTCCTTGTGGTCCGTTGTCCGCCCGTCCCGAAGAACGCTGGAGCGCGAGGAAGCCATGGTGGGAGTAGAGGTGTGGATAGGAGAAAGGGAACGGATGCAGATGACCACAGCTATGGCAGGCGCAACTGTTTATAGAGCAATGGTGGGCGGTGGAGGGACGGACGTGTGGCACCGGAGTAGCCTCCTTGGCAACCTCGTATCATTAATGTGGGTGGTAGATGGACGGACGACGCTTGTGTCGTTTGAAGGCGCAACAATTGCCTGCAACGGGAAGCGAGGCGGGCGGTGCTGACCTTTTTGGGCGGAAAGCGCGCGCGGGCGAGGGAGGCGGTCTGGGTGGGTCAGGGCAGTAAGACTCGTGCTTGGCAGTGGGTTGATCCGGCAGCCAGGACATGCTGGCTCGCTAGCAAGCCCGCCGAGCTGAGCGACGACAATCGGAAGATGGATATAGCTTCCTACCATGAGCCGGCGCCACTGTCCAAGCCGGTTCATGCCGTGTTCACCATAGAGCAGGTGCGGCCCACTTCGACGCCCTAATGGCGGAAGAGGTACCAGCACAGGAGGACCTGTGTTGCAACCTCCATCTCCTCAATGAGCACCGGTGAACAAGCGAACGACGATGCCGTCGCGGACATGTGGCCCTATGATCCTGGCTTCTCGAATGAGCAACAGGCGCTGTATCAGACCATCCGTAGGGCCCATGAGGTCCTCTCCATCGTTCTTCGAGTTGTTGCGCTCGCCGTGGCACCGCCGTCTAGCGTTGCCAACATGGTCAATGGCATGAGGAATCAAGAGATGACTTTACTTGGGGAGGATGACAATGGGGACCCACTAGGACCATAGCCGCACGTAGGCAAGTGCCTCCTTATTATATACAAGTGCAATATTTTTTGCTTCCTCCTGGTTTCCTGACATTACAGTCCCACAACATTGTCAACCTATGTAGTCAATAAACGAGAGAATTGCACAAGGAGCGGACGACAGCTCGAGCAGTATTTGTCTTTTTGAGGTGTGAGCACTACAAAATTTTTCTTGATAAATGTTTTCGTTGTTGTTCAGAGGAGAGCAGGGTATTAACTGGGCGGGCTGTGGCCCGTCTAGCCCAGGCCAGATATCCAACCCAGATATTAATTTTTTCAAGCTGAAAATGGCTAGCCCAGCTATACTTTTTTTTGAGGAATACCCAGGCAAGGTCAACTTGTTATTGTCCGCCCCGCTGGGCTGCAAACCTTTCCTAGGAGGGATGCATTAGGCTTAACAAGAAAATGGGCTTTAAGAAATAATAAATGGGATGTAATTATAAAAACTGGGCAGTATCTAAAAAAATGCACCAAACACATAATTACTTTATAAAATAATATTTCTAGATTTTGAAATTTTTAATTTCGTTAATTGTTGCGCGCGCAATGTTTCGTTAGATTTTTACGTAATACAAACTTATATTGAAATTGTATTTAATCTGACTAAAATTTCGGGATAAAAATATTTCGGATCCCATCAAAATGTGCAAAATTTTATTAAATTCTTTTTTGAACGGTTGGTTGAAATTATTAATCGTTATCCTAGCTAGAAAATGGGCTGTACTTTTAACAAACTGTAAATGGGCTCTAGTAAATTCCATTAGAATTCAAAAATGGGATGTACATTCTTACAAGTCGCAAATGGGCTATAAGTTCTCTGCCACACACTTGTGGGCCGACAAAGTTGACGCGTATGCAAGGCTTTGTCAACTTATAGTCATCACACGGTTCTAGCAGCAGTGTCCGTTGGATGTCCATCCAACGGATGTCGTTCTTCTTCTTCAGTCTTGGATATTCTAGCTTCAGCCGCCCAATGTGGTCAATGACCGACTTCCATCGAAAGAGTAATGTATGTGGAGAGGCTGATAGCTAGGTCCACGGCGCAACAAGGAAGTGCCTCCTTGTTACAAGGAAAATAATTATTCCTCCACCTGACAGCAGGGACCCACTAGATGGGCCACCGTATTTCACGAAAAAAACGTTTCCCCCTGACTACTGGGACCCCCCACCTACATCTTCGCACACAAGGAAGTGCGTCCATATTACGATAAAAAAATGATTCGCCCCCCTGACTGCTGGGACACACCAGCTACTTCTTCGCACGCAAGGAAGTGCATGACAGTCGGGACCCACCCGGTCGAAGCGTACGTAGCGTTGTCATTCTCGTCGCGAACGTGTACGTACATACTAGTCGACCGGTCTGTCTGTAGGCTGCAGCGGTGAACCGTGGTCGTGTAAGGAAGGACACGTGTGGTAGTTGAGGCACGCACGTGTGGTAGTAGACGCGCGCACGTAGCATGTACATGTACTTACAGCGGCCAAGTTGCAAGAAAGTAAATACGGCCACGCACGTACATACTGTCGGGGTCTCGAACGCCTACTCTCGCAAACGTACGGCCAGGGCTCATGTACATGGTTGTGGCTAGGTCAGAACGGAGAAACAGCGTCGTTGTTGTGTTCATGGGAAGGCAACAGAATGCGTCGTGTTCATGGGGAGGCAACAGAACACGTGCTGTTCATCGGGAGCCAACCGGCTTGGACGGAACATGAGATGGAAATGAGGCCTAGCGTACTGCAGATCGGAGTAAACGGCCTTGTGTTCGACCGGCCATGGCGGAAACGGGATCCTGTTCATCGGGAGGGGTCTAGCGTACCGCAGAACGGAGGAAATGGACCTCCTACAGTCGAAACACGGTCCTGTTGATCGGGAGGGGTGTGGCGTACCGCAAAACGGAGGAAACGGACTTGTGTTGAAGCACTACGGTCGAAACGGGGGTCCTGTTCATCGAGAGGGGTGTGGCATACAATAAAATGGGACTCCATGGGATACTATTCATCTCCACCATCGACCTCTTCCAGCCTCCATGGGCTCTTTTTCATCCACCGTCGACCTCCTCCAGCGTCCACCTACGATTGTTCATCCATGGGCTCCTCTTCATCCAGCCTCCACCGCGCGCTCCTCCACTGGATACTGTTCAACCATCCCTCCCCACGGTGGTCCTACTCAACCACCCCTCCACGGGCTACTGTTCATCGAGCCCTCCACCAGCTACTGTTCAACCAGCCCTCCACGGGGTCCTGTTCATCCAGCCCTCCACGGGTTCCTGTTCATCCACCGGCTTGATCGATCGGGGTACTGTTCAACCAGCGGGAACGACCTCTTCTACCATGGGTTCCTGTTCATCCAACCCCCCACCGGGAACTATTCATCCAAACCCCCTCAAGAACACTCACTGTTCATCCAGGGAAGGAGGCAGCAGTGTTCGATCGGCTTCAGTTAGCAGCAGTAGCAATGGAATCACTCGGGTTCAGTTAACAGCAAGGGATCGATCGATCACTCGTGTTTAGTAATGCGTAGCCTGCAGTGCAATCACTCGAGTTCAGTTAGAGCCCGATGCCTCGCTCTGGTTCAGTTAGAGCCCAACTTCTCGCTCGGGTTCAGTTAGAGCCCAACGCCTCGCACACACGCACGTACGTACGAGGGAAACGTCCATCGCTCGAGCCCCGACCACCCACTGTAACCGGGAACTCCTCGATATTTTCCTTGCCCTCGCTTCTACCATGGTTTTTTCCATTATGGACGGCCCAAAGAATGTCATGTAGCTACGTCTCCGACCCGCCCAGGAAGAAAATCCCATCTTCTGTCATGAGTTTTTATCATAGAAGTAGGACCCCACCACATCTATGATGATACCGGGTTTTGTCACAATTATCGTCATAGAAGTGTCATAAGTATGACAGAAAAAAAATTATTTGGCCCAAAATGTCATGGATGTGTCTTTTTTGTAGTGGTGGCAGGTTGAGCAACCAAGCGTGCGGTGCGCCATCGAGGGCCATGGGGAACCAATTACCCATGACCTTGTTGTCGCCTCCCGCATCCAGGACGGCCTCGTCATAAGCCAGCAGGAATGTCGACGGATCCGCCGCTCCATCGAAGCGAGGCGGCATCTCCGGCCTAAAATTGGGCGGCCACCGCACCTGTCGTAAGGTGGGGCTGAAGGCTTTGAGCCCCCTGGCGCCGTCATGGTCGCTCATCGGTACATTCGGTGGACGAGCGCCGGTCATGGGGACCGAACGGGGAAGTGGAGCCGGCGGAGGAGCAAAACTTCGGCACACCCCTACCTGGTGTGCCAAGTGTCGTATTCTGGGTTCCGTCAAACCCTCGAGGTTCGAACACTAGGGTGCACACGAAAATCTCTCTCCGCCATGAACCAACTCTCGCAACGATCTCTAAGCCTAGCTCACCGAACCCGGAGAACAAGGGACACAATGGTTTATACTGGTTCGGGCCACCATTATGGTGTAATACCCTACTCTAGTGTGGTGTGGTGGATTGCCTTGTAGGATGAAGATGAACACGTACAAGGGATAAACAGCCTCCCGAGGAGAGGTGTTCTTGAGCTCGATGAGCTTGTGTGTGTGAGGATGGTCTGGATGATCCCCCTCTCTATGCTGGTGGCTTGTCCTATTTATAGAGGCGCTGGTCCTCTTCCCAAATATTAGGCGAGAAGGGATCCCACAATGGCCAGTTTGAAGGGGGACAACTAGTACAAGTTATCCTAACAAGAGGTGGTCTTCGCCTGGCAAAGGCTCTGGTGGTGACGCCATCATGGGCTCCATGGTGACCTCCGTCCTGTTGTTCTTGGTCTTATTGCACCAATATGGAAACCTTTGCCTGATGCCTCGGGACTCCTCGTCTATGCTTGCCCCCTTAGCACCAAAGAGGCAACGAGTACTCTACACCCGCTGGCACCTGCCTAGCCTTGGTCGTCATGGCTCCTGTCATGCGCTCCTCGCGAGGTGCCCCTTGCATATATATCTCCGCACCTCGGGAGCCAGCCTAGGGAGGATGCCCCTAAGGAGGTCTTGGCATCATCCGCCTCACGAGGCTTGGCCCCTCGCGAGGGTCTTCAATGGTTGCTGATGAAGATAGGTCGTACTAGGCCGCTAGTGGAGCCACACCCTGGGCCACAGGCAGGCAAGTCTGGGTACCCCCGTTCCCAGGACACCGACAGTCGCTGTCGCTCTCCGGGTAGCACCCCAGGCGCCGACCTTAATATAGAGGGTCACGACGCCGTCATAACTAAGTGCAGGGTGCACCTCCCATGAAGGACGCACACGCGGGAAACGGATGCCACCCGCGTTTCAGGAACACGTTGCCCGCAGTGGTGACTTCAACGTCCACCCACGAGGCCTTGCTGAGCAGCCGTCGGCCTACAGCCAGGGGCCACCGGGCCCTCCAGCCAGCAGCGCGCTCGGGAAGGAACATGTAAGCTGGAACTAGATGCCCGCTGGCCTCCCCGACCATAGGACGAATTCCGGAGATGCGTTGGCTGAGTGGGAGCGCGACCGTGGTGGCCGGGCGATCGCCGCGCGCCTCCCCCCATCGCTGAGGTCGCCCCATCTGCAGTGGCTCATACTGCTAGAAGCGGCACCACCGAGGCTGCCAGAGGCAACACCGACCATCGGAGTGGTGCGCGCGCGCCCCCGAGAGGCCGCCGCCGGAGTCGCCGTGTGCTTTCGAGGCTGCCCACGACCTCTCTTGGGTGGCGGCGAGCCCGGCTCCTCCTTTGGGGCCTTCCATTTCTCCACCATAGAACACCTCCTCACCAGCGCCATGGATGCTTCGATCATACGACGAAATAGGAAGGAGGAAGAAGGAGCAAGAAGCAAGAAGATAGAGATGAGCAGGGGGGCTACGCCCCCCTCAATGTATAGTCTGAGGGAGGCCAACCACCGGCCTCGATGATCCCCATTAATGATGATCCTTTTGCATGCAGCAGGTTGTTGTCAAGTCGAATGGTTGCCGAGGTGGCGCGGGGAAGCGGAGATGCCCACGTCCCATCAAGCGCCATGCGTCGACCGGTGAGGGAGTCCTGGACTAAGGGGTCCTCGGTTGTCCGATCTATTGGATATGGGCCGGATGATATGTCCATTTTGCATCATGCTTTTGTATCGATATTTATTGCATTATGGACTATTATTTCACCTTATGTCACAATACTTATGGAAATTCTCTCTTACTTTGCAAGGTTTACACAAAGAGGGAGAATGCCGGCAGCTGGAATTCTGGTCTGGATAAGGAGCAAATATTAGAGACCTATTATGCGCAACTCCAAAAGTCCTGAAACTCCACGGAACGTCTTAAAAGAAATAAAGAAAAATCCACGCCAAAGATGAAGGCCAGGGGGCCCACACCCTGCTCACGAGGGTGGGGGGCGCACCCCCCTATCTCGTGGGCCCCCTGGTGGCTCTCTGATGCCCATCTTCTCCTATATGACGTCTTTCGATGAGAAAAAATAAAGGAGGAACTTTTTCAGGACGAGACTCCGCCGCCACGAGGCGGAACCTTGGCGGATCCAATATAGAGCTCCGGCAGAGCTGTTCTGCAGGGGAAACTTCCCTCCCGGAGGGGGAAATCATCACCATCGTCATCACCAACGCTCCTCTCATCGGGAGATGGAAATCTCCATCAACATCTTCACCAGCACCATCTCATCTCCAAACCCTAGTTCATCTCTTGTATCCAATTCTTGTCTCAAAGTCCGGAATTGGTGCTAGTAGGTTGCTAGTAGTGTTGATTACTCCTTGTAGTTGTTGCTAGTTGGTTTAATTGGTGGAAGATTATATGTTCAGATCCTATATGCATATTATTACCCCTCTAATTATGAACATGAATATGCTTTGTGAGTAATTACGTTCGTTCCTGAGGACAAGGGAGAAGTCTTTCTATGAGTAGTCATGTGAATTTTTTATTTGTTTGATATTTTGATAAGATGTATGTTGTCTAGCCTCTAGTGGTTTTATGTGAACGTCGACTACATAACACTTCACCATTATTTGGGCCTAGAGGAAGGCATTGGGAAGTAATAAGTAAATGATTGGTTGCTAGAGTGACAGAAGCTTAAACCCTAGTTTATGCGTTGCTTCGTAAGGGGCTGATTTGGATCCATATGTTTCATGCTATGGTTAGGTTTACCTTAATACTTTTGTTGTAGTTGCAGATGCTTGCAATAGAGGTTAATCATAAGTGGGATGCTTGTTCAAGTAAGAAGAACACCCAAGCACCGGTCCACCCACATATGAAATTATCAAAGTATCGAACGCGAATCATATGAACGTGATGAAAACTAGCTTGATGATATTCCCATGTGTCATCAGGAGCGCTTTTCCTATTATAAGAGTTTGTTCCGGCTTGTCCTTTGCTACAAAAGGATTGGGCCACCTTGCTGCACTTTATTTACTTTTGTTACTTGTTGCTAATTACAATTTATCCTATCACAAAACTATCTTTTACCACTTATTTCAGTACTTGCAGAGAATACCTTGCTGAAAACCGCTTATCATTTCCTTCTACTCCTGGTTGGGTTCGACACTCTTACTTATCGAAAGGACTACGATAGATCCCCTATACTTGTGGGTTATCAATACTCTTTTCTGGCGCTGTTGCCGGGGAGTGTAGCGCCTTTCGTAGGTGGAATTTGGTAAGGAAAAATTTATATAGTGTGCTGAAATTTACTGTCACTTGTTACTATGGAAAGTAATACTCTAAGGGGCTTGTTCGGGGTATCTTCACCCTGTCCAGTAGAGCAAAGAGTTGCTCCTCAACCTACTGAACCTATTGAAAATGAAACTCCTTTTAAATTTCCTTCGGGTATGATGGAAAGAGTGCTAGCTGACCCTTTTACAGGAGATGGAACAAAGCATCCTGATGAGAACTTAATATATGTGGATGAAGTTTGTGGATTATTTAAGCTTGCAGGTATACCCGATGATGTCGTTAAGAAGAAGGTATTCCCTTTATCTTTGAAGGGAGACACATTGGTATGGTATAGGCAATGTGATGATATGAAATCATGGGACTATAAAAGATTGAAGTTGGAATTTCATCAAAAGTATTACCCTATGCATCTTGTTCATCATGATCGCAATTATATATATAATTTTTGGCTTCGCAAAGGAGAAAGCATCGCTCAAGCTTGGGGCAGGCTTAAATCAATGTTATATTCATGCCCCAATCATGAGCTCTCAAGAGAAATAATTATGCAAAGTTTTTATGCTCGGCTTTCTGAAAACAATCGCACCATGCTCGATACTTCTTGTGCCGGCTCTTTTATGATGAAGACAATTGAATTCATATGGAATTTATTGGATAGAATTAAATGCAACTTTGAAGATTGAGACCTCGACAAAGGTAAGGAGTCATGTAGGGCACCTAAGATTGATTGTGTTAAATCTTTTATGGATACCGATATTTTCTGTAAGTTTAACACTAAATATGGACTTGACTCTGAGATAGTAGCTTCTTTTTGTGAATCTTTTGCTACTTATGTTGATCTCCCTAAGGAGAAGTGGTTTAAATTCTATCCTCCCATAGAAGTAAAAGTAGCTGCACCTATTCAAGTTGAAGAAAAGACTGTCACTTATAATGATCCTATTGTTCCTACTTCTTATGTTGAGAAACCACCTTTCCCTGTTAGAATAAAGGATCATGCTAAAGCTTCAACTGTTGTTTGTCAAAGCAATATTAAAACTTATACACCTCCTGAGCAAGTTAAAGTAGAACCTAAAATTGCTATTGTTAAAGATCTCTTGTCTGATAATATTGATGGGCATGTCATTCAGTTCGAAGGTGAAACTGCTAGAATTGCTAAACCTTGTGCTAAAGATAAACATAGACCTGTGGTAGGCGTGCCTGTTATTTCCGTTAAAATAGGAGATCATTGTTATCATGGCTTATGTGATATGGGTGCTAGTGCTAGTGTTATACGTCATGACTTATACAAAGAAATTATGCATGATATTGCACCTGTTGAGTTAGAAGATATTGATGCCACAATTAAACTTGCCAACAGAGATACTATTTCAGCAATGGGAATTGTTAGAGATGTTGAAGTCTTGTGTGGGAAAACTAAATATCCTGCTGACTTTCTTGTTCTTGGTTCCCAGCAAGATAGCTTTTGTTCCATTATATTTGGTAGACCCTTCTTAAATACTGTCAATGCTACCATAGATTGCACAAAGAATGTTGTTACTGTTGGCTTGGATGATATGGTTCATGAGTTTAATTTCTCTAAATTTAGTAAACAACATCGTGAGGAAGAATTACCTAGTAAGGATGAAATTATTGGTCTTGCTTCTATTGCCGTACCTCCTAGTGATCCTTTAGAACACTATTTGCTAGACCATGAAAATGATATGTTCATGAATGAAAGAAGGGAAATAGATGAAGTATTCTTTAAAGAGGAACCTATTATGAAACACAATTTGCCTGTTGAAATTTTAGGGGATCCTCCTCCACCCATGGGTGATCCCGTGTTTGAGCTTAAACCTTTGCCTGATAATCTTAAATATGCTTATCTTGATGAAAAGAAGATATATGCTGTTATTATTAGTGCTAACCTTTCAGAGCATGAAGAAGAAAGATTATTGAAAACTCTAAAGGAGCATCGTACTGCTATTGGACATACTCTTGCTAAATTTGGAAGGAGATGCCAAACCAGTTCGTGATCCTCAACGACGTCTGAATCCTAAAATGATAGAAGTGATAAGAAAAGAAATACTAAAGCTTCTGGAGGCACGTATAATTTATCCCGTTGCTGATAGTGAGTGGGTAAGTCCTGTCCATTGTGTCCCTAAGAAGGGAGTTATTACTATTGTACCTAATGATGAAGATGAATTGATTCCACAAAGAATTATCACAGGTTATAGGATGGTAATTGATTTCTGTAAATTAAATAAAGCTACTAAGAAAGAACATTACCCCTTATCTTTTATTGATCAAATGCTAGAAAGATTATGCAAACATACACACTATTGCTTTTTAGATGGTTATTCTGGTTTCCCTCAAATACCTGTGTCGGCTAAAGATCAATCAAAGACTACTTTTACTTGCCCTTTTGGTACTTCTGCTTATAGACGTATGCCTTTTGGTTTATGTAATGCACCTGCTACCTTTCAAAGATGCATGATGGCTATATTCTCTGACTTTTGTGAAAAGATTTGTGAGGTTTTCATGGACGACTTTTCCGTCTATGGTTCCTCTTTTGACGATTGCTTGAGCAATCTTGAATGAGTTTTGCAGAGATGTGAAGAAACAAATCTTGTCTTGAATTGGGAAAAGTTCCACTTTATGGTTAATGAAGGTATTGTCTTGGGGCACAAAGTTTATGAAAGAGGTATTGAAGTTGATAAAGCCAAGGTTGATGCTATTGAAAAGATGCCATGTCCCAAGGACATCAAAGGTATAAGAAGTTTCCTTGGTCACGACGGATTTTATAGGAGGTTCATTAAGGACTTCTCAAAAATTTCTCGGCCTCTGACTAATTTACTACAAAAAGATATACCATTTGTCTTTGATGAAGATTGTATAGAAGCATTTGAAATACTTAAGAAAGCATTAGTCTCTGCACCTATTGTTCAGCCACCTAACTGGAATTTACCCTTTGAAATTATGTGTGATGCTAGTGATTATGCTATAGGTGTTGTTCTAGGACACAGAGTTGATAAGAAATTAAATGTTATTCATTATGCTAGTAAGACTCTAGACAATGCTCAAAGAAATTATGCTACTACTGAAAAAGAGCTTTTAGCAGTTGTATTTGCTTGTGATAAGTACAGATCTTATATCGTTGATTCTAAAGTAACTATTCACACTGATCATGCTGCTATTAAATATCTTATGGAAAAGAAAGATGCTAAACCTAGACTTATTAGATGGGTTCTCTTGCTACAAGAATTTGATTTGAATATTGTTGATAGAAAGGGAGCTGAGAAGCCCATTGCAGACAACTTATCTAGGTTAGAAAATATTCTTGATGACCCAGTACCTATTAATGATGACTTTCCTGATGAACAACTAAATGTTATAAGTACTTCTCGTTGTACTCCATGGTATGCTGATTATGCTAATTATATTGTTGCTAAGTTCATACCACCTAGCTTCACATACCAGCAAAAGAAAAAGTTCTTCTATGACTTGAGACATTACTTTTGCGATGACCCGCATCTTTATAAAGAAGGAGTAGATGGTGTTATTAGACATTGTGTACCTGAGCATGAACAGGAACAGATCCTACGCAAGTGCCATTCCGAGTCTTATGTAGGACACCACACTGGAGATAGAACTGCACATAAGGTATTGAAATCTGGTTTTTATTGGCCTACTCTCTTCATGGATGCCCGTAAGTTTGTCTTGTCTTGTGATGAATGTCAAAGAATTGGTAATATTAGTAGACATCAAGAAATGCCTATGAATTATTCTCTTGTTATTGAACCGTTTGATGTTTGGGGCTTTGATTATATGGGACCTTTTCCTGCCTCTAATGGATATACACATATTCTAGTTGCTGTTGATTACGTTACTAAGTGGGTAGAAGCTATTCCAACTAGTAGTGCTAATCATAACACTTCTATTAAAATGCTTAAAGAAGTTATTTTTCCGAGGTTTGGAGTCCCTAGATATTTAATGGCTGATGGTGGTTCACATTTTATTCATGGTGCCTTCCGTAAAATGCTTGCTAAATATGATGTTAATCATAGAATTGCATCTCCTTATCACCCACAGTCTAGTGGTCAAGTAGAGTTGAGCAATAGAGAGCTCAAATTAATTTTGCAAAAGACTGTTAATAGGTCTAGAAAGAATTGGTCTAAGAAACTTGATGATGCATTATGGGCTATAGAACTGCATATAAAAATCCTATGGGTATGTCTCCGTATAAAATGGTTTATGGAAAAGCATGTCACTTACCTCTCGAACTAGAACATAAGGCATACTGGGCTATTAAAGAACTCAACTATGATTTTAAACTTGCCGGTGAGAAGAGGTTATTTGATATTAGCTCACTTGATGAATGGAGAACCCAAGCTTATGAAAATGCCAAGTTGTTTAAAGAAAAAGTTAAAAAGATGGCATGACAAAAGGATACAAAAGCATGAGTTTAATGTAGGTGACTATGTATTGCTATACAACTCTCGTTTAAGATTTTTTGCAGGAAAACTTCTCTCTAAATGGGAAGGCCCCTACGTTATCGAGGAGGTCTATCGTTCCAGTGCCATAAAAATCAACAACTTCGAGGGCACAAATCCGAAGGTGGTAAACGGTCAAAGAATTAAACATTATATCTTAGGTAATCCCATAAATGTTGAAACCAATATTATTGAAACAGTAACCCCGGAGGAATACATAAAGGACAATTTTCGGAACGTTTCAGACTCCAAAAAGGAATTGGTATGTGGTACGGTAAGTAAACCGACTCCAAAACAATTTTTAAGGCAATATTTCTCCGTTTTGGAATATTTAGAAAAAGAGAAAAATAAGTAGCAGTCCGGGAAGGACACGAGGGCCTCACGAGGGTGGTGGGCGCGCCCTACCCCCCTGGGCACGCCACCTACCTCGTGAGCGCCTCGTGTGCCTTTCGGACTCCGTTTTCTTGCACGTTACGTACTTTGGTCGGTAAAAATTCATTATATAACCTGCTGAAGGTTTTGACTCCTGTATCACGCAAAATTCCTCTGTTTTTGTTTTCGAGCTGTTGCTACTGCAGATTAGGGCAAGATGTCTTCTCAAGAGTCAATCGGGGAGAGCCGGGTATCTAATCCGGCATCGGAACCAAGGGCAAACAGCGACGCTGACCACTTTGGGCCAGCAACGGAGGAAGAGATGGAGGCTGACCTGATGGGATTAGATGCCATGGAGGATCAAGAAGTCACCTCTCGCCTCCGAGCTAGGTTCATGATGGGGGAACTACAGAGCTCAGCTATTCCAAACTCGGTTATCCCTTCTAATGTTAGATTTCTTTCTTATGAAAATATGAAGAGGAGTGTCACTTGTTCTCCCGCAGCTATGAAACACCCTTGGGTGCAAGGAGCTTTAGCTATCACAGGAAAGCTTCGCAAGGAAATAATGGACCTCAAACAGCAAGTCAATAAGCTCGAGGAGGAGAACTGCATCCTGAGGGGGAATCATCGCCAAGAATATTACACCGACACCAAAGAAGGAGACATAATCACATGGGTATGGGCACTCCCCTTGGCAACTGCAAAGCTTTGGGGAGTTGCCCCGGTATCATATCACAATCACAACTCCTATCTTTACCGTTTTTTCTTAGTTTGATCCTATCAGTATTATCTTGATCTAGTAGAATAAATTTTATGGCATTATATAGTTTTGAGTTTTGCTTTATGATCTCTGTATGTAATTGAGTCCGTGAGCTATATATAATAAAGATTTGTGTTGAGTCAAGGTCTTGATTGTTTTGCCATAATCTTGGGTGAATAAAAGAAAGAAGAAAATAATAAAAAAAGAAACAAAGAGTTCATATTGATCTTATTGAGAGTAATGACTTCACATAGAAAGAGTATGATGATTAAAAGTTGTTGGGAGTTGGCTGACATAGCTTTCGTCATTGTTGCAATTAATAGGAAGTAATAAGGAAAGAGAGGTTTTCACATATAGATATATTATCATTGACATCTTTTATGATTGGGAGCATCCATTAAAATATGACATGCTAAAGAGTTGATGTTGGACAAGGAAGACAACGTAATGAGTTATGTCTTTATTATATCTGAGATAAAGTATGTTGTCATGATTCCTCTAACTTGTTGAGCTTGCCTTTCCCCCTCATGCTAGCCAAATTCTCAGCACCAAGTAGAAATACTACTTGTGCTTCCAAAATCCCTAAACCAGTTTTGCCATGAGAGTCCACCATATCTACCTATGGATTGAGTAAGATCCTTCAAGTAAGTTGTCATCGGCGCAAAGCAATAAAAATTGCTCTCAATATGTATGATTGATTGGTGAGGGAGAAATAAGCTTTATACGATCTTTTGATGTGGAAGTAATAAAAGCGACGGACTGCATAATAAAGATTCATATCATAAGGGGCAATATATAGAGACGTTCTCTCGCATTGAGATTTTGTGCATTCAACCATAAAAGCACATGGCAACCTCTACTTCCCTCTGCGAAGGGCCTATCCTTTATTATTATCTTCTACCTTATGCAAGAGTCATGGTGATCTTCACCTTTTCTTTTTCATTTTATCCTTTGGCAAGCTCAGCATGTTGGAAAGAACATGATATATATATATATATATATCTAATTGGATGTAGGGGAGCATAAACCATTATTGTTGGCATTACCCTTGAGGTAAAAGGTTGTGGGGCAAAACTATAAGCCCCTATCTTTCTCTGTGTCCGATTAAAACTCCGTAATCACAAGTATCGCGTGAGTGTTAGCAATTATGGGGGACTAAATGATAGTTGAGTATGTGGACTTGTTTTCTAGCTCTGACATAGACTCTTTCCGATGTTATGATAAATTGCAATTGCTTCAATGACTGAGATTATAGTTTGTTGGAACCCAATAAGGTTTATGATTTATACTTTTGCATTGTGAATAGATCATCACTTGAACATAAGTAATCATATGACAAAATCTATATATGTTGCTGTTATGGGAACAATCATGATGCCTTCATGTCCGTATTTTATTTTTATCGACGCCTCTATCTATAAACATGAGGACATATTTATTGTTATCGGCTTTTCGCTTGAGGACAAGCGAGGTCTAAGCTTGGGGGAGTTGATACGTCCATTTTGCATCATGCTTTTATATCGATATTTATTGCATTATGGACTGTTATTTCACCTTATGTCACAATACTTATGGCTATTCTCTCTTACCTTACAAGGTTTACATAAAGAGGGAGAATGCCGGCAGCTGGAATTCTGGTCTGGATAAGGAGCAAATATTAGAGACCTATTATGCGCAACTCGAAAAGTCCTGAAACTCCACGGAACGTCTTAAAAGAAATAAAGAAAAATCCACACCAAAGATGAAGGCCAGGGGGCCCACACCCTGCTCACAAGGGTGGGGGGCGCCCCCCTAGGGAGAGCCCCCCTATCTCATGGGCCCCCTGGTGGCTCTCCGATGCCCATCTTCTTCTATATGAGGTCTTTCGATGAGAAAAAATAAAGGAGGAACTTTTCGGGACGAGACTCCGCCGCCACGAGGCGGAACCTTGGCGGATCCAATCTAGAGCTCCGGCGTAGCTGTTCTGCCGGGGAAACTTCCCTCCCGGAGGGGGATATCATCACCATCGTCATCACCAACGCTCCTCTCATCGGGATAGGGCAATCTCCATTAACATCTTCACCAGCACCATCTCATCTCCAAGCCCTAGTTCATCTCTTGTATCCAATTCTTGTCTCAAAGTCCGGAATTGGTGCTAGTAGGTTGCTAGTAGTGTTGATTACTCCTTCTAGTTGTTGCTAGTTGGTTTAATTGGTGGAAGATTATATGTTCAGATCCTATATGCATATTATTGCCCCTCTAATTATGAACATGAATATGCTTTGTGAGTAATTACGTTCGTTCCTGAGGACAAGGGAGAAGTCTTGCTATGAGTAGTCATGTGAATTTTTTTATTTGTTTGATATTTTGATAAGATGTATGTTGTCTAGCCTCTAGTGGTTTTATGTGAACGTCGACTACATAACACTTCACCATTATTTGGGCCTAGAGGAAGGCATTGGGAAGTAATAAGTAGATGATGGGTTGCTAGAGTGACAGAAGCTTAAACCCTAGTTTATGCGTTGCTTCGTAAGGGGCTGATTTGGATCCATATGTTTCATGCTATGGTTAGGTTTACCTTAATACTTTTGTTGTAGTTGCGTATGCTTGCAATAGAGGTTAATCATAAGTGGGATGCTTGTTAAAGTAAGAACAACACCCAAGCACCGGTCCACCCACATATCAAATTATCAAAGTATCAAACGCGAATCATATGAACGTGATGAAAACTAGCTTGATGATATTCCCATGTGTCCTCGGGAGCACTTTTCCTATTATAAGAGTTTGTTCCGGCTTGTCCTTTGCTTCAAAAGGATTGGGCCACCTTGCTGCACTTTATTTACTTTTGTTACTTGTTGCTCGTTACAATTTATCCTATCACAAAACTATCTGTCACCACTTATTTCAGTACTTGTAGAGAATACCTTGCTGAAAATCGCTTATCATTTCCTTGTGCTCCTCGTTGGGTTCGACACTCTTACTTATCGAAAGGACTATGATAGATCCCCTATACTTGTGGGTCATTACTGGACTGTTGGGCCGTGAAGATACAAAGATCGAAGACTCTACCCGTGTCCGTATGGGACTCTCCTTGGTGTGGAAGGCTAGCTTGGCGACCAACTATGAAGATTCCTTTCTCTGTAACCGACCTTGTGCAACCCTAGATCCCTCTTGTGTCTATATAAACCAGAGGGCTAGGTCTATAGATACTCTCCGAATAATCATAGCCAGGTTAGACTTTTAGGGTTTAGCCATTACGATCTCATGGTAGATCAACTCTTGTAATATTCATATTCATCAAGATCAATCAAGCAGGAAGTAGGGTATTACCTCCATACAGAGGGCCCGAACCTGGGTAAACATTATGTCCCCTGTCTCCTGTTACCATCGATCCGAGACGCATAGTTCGGGACACCCTACTCGAGATCCGCCGGTTTTGACACCGACATTGGTGCTTCCATTGAGAGTTCCACTGTGCCGTCGAAAAAAGGGTCGATGGCTCGCCTTGTTCTCAAGGATAATGTTACCTTCGGAGGAACACTGGCCCCAGGACAAACCCTCCGACTAGGCGGCTTCATTATGACCGCCCGTTTGGCCACTAAGCCGATGATGGCTTCTCGGGTCATCAAAAATCCCCTTCATGTTGACTCTAAGTACTCCAAGAAGATGGATCCGGCGGAACTATCGCCTTTAAACGAGCACCTAGATCGCATCGCCGACTTGGGGTCGCCATGGACTATGATGGAGTTGGGCTTAAACCCGACCAGAGAGAAATTAGAACTCCATGGATCACCCATCAAGTAGCGGTAGTATAGGAGCAAGAAGTCAACTATTCCTCTATATTAAGAACGAACTATGTTCGGATCTCCAAACTTGAAGAGCCAGATACCTAGAATCGGATGACAAGCCCAAAAACAAAGCTGACATCTCGAAGCCCGAACTACTAAATCCAGAGATTCTCCAAACTCTGGATCCCAATCTGGGTCAGGGTTCGGATTTCAATCCACCCACCCACCCAGACATCAGCGCTCTGATGGGCATACGGCAGTAGTACACGGAAACGGCCCACCACTTCTCGCCCAGGTTCTTCCTTGTGAAAGATAAGATTGAAGATTGCAACGACGAAGACGCGATCACAGTGTTCCGCAGTAATTGCATGGATGAAGGAATCCTCAATGTCATCAACCATCGTCGCATATCATGCTTGACAGACTTGGCAACCATAGTATACAAGTACTGCGCAATGGAAAGCGCCTGGAAAACTTAGGCAGCCTGCTAGGAACCGCCGGTTTCCATCCAATCCCTCATTCAGGTGAAAAGGACGCACCCTAGTGGCACACTCGACCCAATGACAAATAAATACAAGCCATCACGAGACGCGGAACGGTTCTGGAGGGATGGCTCGATGGACTATGCAAGCTACACACAACACCGGACACTATATCAACTCATAGCCTTAGAGCATGTTGGATACTCCGGCAGGTGGCCAAGAACATCGAGGATATCCTCACCAAAAATAACCTAGAGGAATATCCTCCAGAAGGCTACGACCCCTTAGTACTGACGGTCTTCGAGACATTCACTGAAAAAAAGCGTAAAAGGGCACTCCGCAACCTTGCCGAAGTCTGCCAAATCGCAGCAACAAACCCTTGGAACGACATTGCCATAACTTTCAATGACGATGACGAATCAAAAGTCGGGACAATCCGGGCACCAGCCGCCTTGGTGCTCAGTCCGATCGTGGACGGCTTGCGGCTCACCAAGGTTCTCATGGACGGCGGCAGCAGACTAAACCTCATTTACGAGGACACACTCAGTAAATTGGAAATAGATAGGATCTGCATCAAGCAAAGTAGCACGACTATCTGTGGAATTATTCCCAGTCGAGAGGCAGGATGCGCGGGAAAAATCACCCTCGACGTGGTATTCGGCACACTGGAGAACTATCGGACCGAAGAACTAACCTTCCAAGTGGGTCCTTTCAACAGCGGATATCATGCCCTATTGGGGCGAGATGCATTCACACGCTTCCAGGCTATACCTCACTATGGGTATATGAAGCTCAAGATGCCGGAGCCCAACTGCATAATCACTCTTGCTAGTGATCCGGACATAGCACTCCGCGCCAAAAACAAAACCGCATCACTCGCCCTTGAGGCATTATCTGAAGCCCTCGCGGCCGAAGAATTAATCGCATTACGCTCTATGGTGGATAAGGATGAAGTAATCTTGGACAAACGACACAAATCCACCTCCTTCAAACCAGCAGAAGAAATAGTCAAATTTCCAGTCCATCCAACGGACCCCAAGAAGATGGCATCTATCGGAGCACAGTTAGACCCAACGGTAGACACCGCGCTATGAGAATTTCTGTGTGAAAACTGGGATATATTTGTGTGGCATCCGTCTGATATGCCAGGAATCCGATGCAGATTGGTCGAACACAGCCTCAACATATTGAAGGGATACAAACCGGTCAAACAAACACTGCGGCATTTTTCTGAACCCAAACGTCAAGCAATGGGGGACGAGCTAGCCAAGCTAATCGAGGTCAGATTCATTAGAGAAATAAATCACCCAGACTTGGTGATGGTGCCAAAGAAGGATAAATCCTGGCGCCTGTGCGTCAATTTCAAAGACCTCAATAAGGCCTACCCTAAGGATCCCTTCCCCCTCCCCCGCATCGACCAGATTATCGATGCTACCGCAGGACATGGTTCGCTATGCTTCCTCAAGCATATTCCGGATACCATCAAATCAAAATGAAGGAGTCCGATCAAGCCGCAACGGCATTCATTACCCCATACGGGCCATTTTGCTTCAACACCATGCCCTTCGGCCACCTACCAATGCATGATTCAAACATGCCTGGAGAAATAGATCGGCAAGATAGTTGAAGCATACCTGGACGACGTCATCATTAAAACTAGGCACATCAACTCAATAATTGACGATTTACGTCTCACATTTGACAACCTCCGTACATATGACATCAAGCTCAATCCGGAAAAGTGTGTTTTTGGCGTTCCTGCTGGAGAGCTACTGGGTTTCATTGTTTCCAATAGAGGAATTGAAGCAAATCTAGCCAAAATCCGAGCCTTGTCACAATTGGCCACACCAACGGACCTTAAGCAGGTCAAAAAACTCGTTGGCTGCGTGGCAGCTTTAAGCCGCTTTATCCCTAGATTGGGGGAAAAGGCATTGCCTTTGTATCGCCTCCTCCGGCGCACCAATCACTTTGAGTGGACGGATGCGGCAACAGACGGACTGGAAGAAATAAAAACCCTTCTCACGAGCAACCCAATCCTAGCCGCACCGAACGTCAGCGAACCCATGTTATTATACATATCGGCAACACAGTAGGTGGTGAGCACCGTGCTCATCGTGGAACGAGACCAGTACCTTCATTACCAAAAGATAGCATACGCGGTCTTCATGGCACCCTAGAAGCTACGACACTACTTCCAAGAATGTTCTATCATGGTGGCTTCCGAAGTACCACTCAATGATATAATAAACAACTGCGATGCTATGGGCCAGATAGCCAAATGGGCCATTGAGCTCCTTCCATTAGACATAACATAGAAACCGCGCCGAGCCATCAAATCCCAAGTACTGGTGGACATCGTCTCCGAATGGACAGAGGCCGAGCTCCCTAAAGAGTACGGCACATATTCCAACTGGTTTATGCATTTTGATGGTTCCAAAATGCTGGCAGGATTAGGAGCGGGCATCGTTTTAACCTCCCCAACTAGAGACGTAGTCCTGTACGTTCTCCAAATATTATACACAGACTCCAATAACGCAGCCGAATATGAGGCCTTATTACATGGTCTCTGGATGGCTGTCTCTATGGGCATACAACGCCTGGAAGTGCACGGGGATTCAAACCTCACAATATCTCAAATAAATGGAGATTTTGATGCCAAAGATCCGAAGGTGGCAGCTTACCGCAATGCTGTCATAAAAATGTCGGCTCGATTCGAGGGGCTTGAGTTTAATCACGTGGCTCGAGAAAGTAATCAAGCGGTGGACGTCCTCGCTCACATTGGCGCCAAGCGCGACCCCGTCCCACCTAATATCTTTATGGAAAGGCTCTTCAAGCCATCCTTGGTGTGGCAAAGGGAGAGCAGCAACACCATTTTGGATCCGAATACAACCCCAGCCTCAGAAAACAACGATATCATCGAGGGCTCAACCACCGAAATAACACCGTCGGCCCACCTAATCATGGCAGTCATTGCCCCATGGACTGAACCCTTCTTGGCCTACCTTAATACGAAGGGTTTTTATCATTTCCGCCACTAGTTGTGTTCCACTACTCACTTTTGCCATTAGAAGTTACAACTACTCAAAAATGCCATCGATTTGTGAGATGCTTGCTCAAAAATGCCATTAGATATCTCAAAAATGCCATCATTCCGTTAGATGTTTGCTCAAAAATACCATTAGACACTGCTATTTTCACGTCAAACCCGACGACCATGTTATATGACAAAAATAAGCCTAGACCCACATGTCAGTTCTCTCTATCTCACAATGATAAGTGTGGCCCCACTTGTCAGGAGTAACCAAGCAAATAATTTTACAGGAAAATAAGAACGTTGTTGGGAACAAGTGGACCCCACACTTTATTGTAGTGAGATAGAGGGAGAGCTGGCATGTTGGTTCATAGGTATTTATGTCATTATAACATGGCAAAAGAGATTTGAGATCACAATAATGGTGTCCAGTGGCATTTTGAGCATGTGTCTAACGAAGTGATGGCATTTTTAAGCAGTTGAAATTCCTAGTGGCAAAACTGAGTAGTGAGACACAACCGATGGCATAAATGATAAAAACCCTAGAAGGAAAGAACTCCCAGAGGACCAGAATGAGGCTCGCCGCATTATTCGGCGCTCGAAGGCCTACAAGGTTCATGAAGGAGAGATCTACAAGAAACGCGCTACCAGAGTTCTTCAAAGATGTATCTCCGAGGAAGAGGGGCGACAACTCTTGGCTAAAATTCACTCCAGACTCGGCGGGCACTACGCTGCAGATCAGGCCCTTGTTAGCAAGGCCTTTCGTACAGGTTTTTACTGGCCGATGGCCTGAGCAGATGCACAGGACCTTGTCCAACGTTGCATCAGATGCCAGCTATTCGCCAACCAAAGCCACATGCCCCCACCGCTCTACAAACAATCCCCATCACTTGGCCTTTTGCAGTCTAGGGGCTCGATATGGTGGGACCCCTTAAAGGAGAAACCATAAGAGAAAGTACATGCTGGTCATGGTGGATAAATTCACTAAGTGGATAGAAGCCAAACCAGTCAAAACGGCCGAGGCGGGGACAGTAATAGACTTCATATCCGGCGTGGTGCACCGTTATGGTGTTCCACCCAGCATCATCACCGATAGCGGCTCCAATTTCACAGCCGATGAGGTGAAAACTTGGTGTGCTAATCTGGGCATTAAGCTCGATTACGCCTCTATATATCACCCGCAAACAAACGGTCAAATCAAACGGGCTAATGGTCTTATTATGAGCGGCATCAAACCTAGACTAGTGCAGGCTTTGAAAGAATCAGACAAGCACTGGGTTGAGGATCTTGACTTCGTACTCTGGGGGCTACGGACCACGCCCAACCACACTACTGGATATACACCTTTCTTCATGGTGTACGGTGCGGAAGCTGTATTGCCTTGCAATATTATCCATGACTCACCTCGAGTGCGCATGTACGAAGAGAGAGAGACCGAGCTTGATCGGCAGGACAGCCTAGATACCTTGGAGGAGGAGCGCGATGTTTCCAAAGCCCGTCCCACATTTTATCAACAACCAGACCGTAGATACCAAAGAAGAGAAGTACGGGCCAAAACTTACAATGTCGGCGAACTCGTCCTACGCCTGCCGGAGACGAAAAAGGATAAACTCAAGCCCAAGTGGGAGGGTCCATTCATAATTGACGAGGTTCTCACGGGAGGAGCATACCACCTACGCGCCGCATCAAACAATCGCCTAGAGCTGAACCCCTGGAACGTGGCTAGACTCCGAAGATTCTATGCCTAGCACCAAACTATGTGTTTGTCTCCCTCTCCCTATTGTCTCCTTTATTTTTTCCTCTCTTTTCGTTTTTTCTTTTGTCTAGAACTTAAACTCTTTCGCACGGCTAAACCATGCACCTGTGACGTACACATCCTTGAGCATGTATGTCCACTATACCCGGGGGCTTCCCAGACAGAAGCTTATTTTCCGAGCATCAAGCTCATCACATATGTGTTTCTTCCCATATGTACCTTTCCTTTTTTTCGCCATCATATGCATCAATATGACTTAAGTTTTGGCCAAGCATGATTGCCTGGCTCCTGTGCTTATGCCCTACGTTCCCGTTAGTTCGGCTAGGGCATAAAGGGAGCACCTCTGCGATTGTTACTGGCAGGTCATCCGAATGTGTACCTCAGACTAGGTGAAGCCGAAAGCTAGCATTCTTAAGAGCATACTCAGTCAGAGGACTAAAGATGCTTTACATTCCTTCCATTTTGAAGCCCCGGATGATTACTTATACTGTAATGTTATCAATCACAGTTCGGACATGCACTTTCATGCACGCACACCCAGGGAAAGGAACCCCTCACAGAAATATTCTCCCTGGAAGATGTTTCTTACAATCATAATGTACTATAACATAACTAGCCGGATACACATTGTCTGTTCAAAGAACTATGACCCCTAGGCCTGGTTCCCATGCATACCCTGGTCTATTTTACCGCTAAGGTATTCGGAAACACTCCGCACCTTCGGGTCCAGAGGTTGAAGCGAAAAGGTCCGCCATGACAATTATTTTTATAATTCAGCTAGAGTCACATATGTCAAGGAGTACATAGTCACTAGGACTCAAAAATTTCCTCCTCTATGTCGTCCACAGGAGGTCTAACTTACAATCCTGCTGGGAATACTTGGCGCCAACTTCTACTTGGTCATATACCAAATTAACAGGAACTTCTTTTCCGTCTGACCCTAGAGGTTCGACCCAAGCCATATGATTCGAATCAAGCTTGGTATACCATGTTTTCACCATGGCCCAGGCTTCCCCTGAACCTTCCCGACAGGATGATATCTTCCATAGTCGAAAGCGTCGTCGTGCTCCCTTGAATAGCTGTATCAGTTCCTCCATCTTTCCTGGAGGGGAGGCGGATGGCCATACGGCCTTGGCAAAACTTTGCATCGCCTGCCGAGCTTGCTCATGCACCTGCGACAGCTCTTGTAGTAGATCGCTCCACGATCCGGATATCTCCTCTTCGTGACAACCGGTCAGCATACCTGCAGATATAACTCTATCAGCACCTTCTACCTTCGAATTATTCGAAGTTAAGTTCGACCACATACTGAATATGCCGTCTCGTAGCCTTTTATTCTCCTTTACGGAGTCCGCCAGCTGGGCCCGTACATCTTTCAGTTGTTTGCCCAGTTGGGTGTTGGAATCCCGGAGCTTGTTTTTCTCTACAACGACCTTGGTTAACACACCCTCACCCGCGGCAAGCAGTTTTTTGGATCCTCGTTCTCCGCTTCGAGCGGCTTCCAGTTGTTCTTGTAGTTGACCTAATGATCCAATTAAGAGGCGAGCAACCATGTTAGCATTATTGGTATACCATTATGTTTTCTCGATGGAGGGAAACATTACCAGGAGATGCCTTCTTGGATTTCTCTAGTTTGGCATTGGCAGCATTTAGCTGGCTTCGACACTTTTCCAGCTCCTGAGATAACATGATGTTCTTCCTCGTAAGCACCTAGTTATACATTGATCCTTTAATCAGTTGTATCAACTACTTTATGTCTCAGGGGCTACTGGTTTATGATTATTAAATCTATGCTTACCCGCATATCTTTTAGATGTTGGTCTGTGGCTCGGACAAGCCCATCTCCAGCAGCTTGGATGTACGCATCGGTCGAATTAAAGGAATTAAATGCCTCTTTTGAAAAACCAGGGTTACGAAGAACGGCCCTCCAACGACGATGATTCATAGCGCTCTCCACTTCATAGTTCGTGACGGACATGTCGTCCGAATCCTCTGCGGAAGGACAGTTCAGCGCCACTCCCGTGTCAGTCCCCATCATTTAGGTAGGGTCTGGAACCTGACTAGTGGAGGCACGTCCGGTCAGATCCCCGGACACAATCCGGCGGATACTTTTCCTGATAGGATACGGTGAATGGCATTACAATTTGATGTGACGATCAGAAAGGATGTTCTTGAGAAGAACAGCCTTACCTCTTTGACGAGGGTTCTGCCGTGTTATCATTTGCTTTCCTCTTCAAACATATGCCAAGCATGGACGCTGTTCTCCTCGGAGATGCTTCCAGTGCACATTGCGGTCCTGAGTGCCTCCCCTTTGAAACACAAAATGGTGTGGTTGTGATGCCCCGAGACCAATGTGCCAGGTGTCTTCCAGTTATTCACTGTTTTTGCCTTGTCATTGCTTGAGTGTCATGCATCTCATTTCATGTCATCACGTGCATCGGATTTGCATACATGTTCGTCTCATGCATCCGAGCATTTTCCCCGTTGTCCGTTTTGCAATCCGGCGCTCCTATGTCCTCCGGTGTCCCTTTCTACCCATTTTCGTGTGCGGGTGTTAAACGTTTTCGGATTGGACCAAGACTTGTCATGCATCCTTGGTTTACTACCTGTAGACCGCCTGTCAAGTTTCATGCCATTTGGACTTCGTTTGATATTCCAACGGTTAACCGAGGGACCGATAAGGCCTCGTGTGTGTTGCAGCCCAACACCCCTCCAAAGTGGCCCAAAACCCACCAAAACCTCCTCCATCATCTAGATCGTTCGATCATGATGGCGTGGCCAAAAACCGCACCTCATTTGGACTCTCCTAGCTCCCTCTACCTATAAATATGTGTCCCTCCCGGAATTTTCGCGCAGATGAACCCTATCCTCCTCCTCCGTGCGCCGCCGGACATTTCGTCCCGCGCCGCCGGACATGTCCGCTGCCACCGCCACCTCACTCCGGCCAATGAGTGCTTGCCACGTCACCCTTCCCCGCCGCCACAGCCAACCGGACAGCGCCACCTCACCGCGCCTCCTCCCGTGACCCGCTGGACCCGAGGCAGGCCCGCCCGGGCCCAGATCTACGCACCTGCCCCGCCGCCTGAGAGCGCCCGCGCAGCCACCGGGCCGCTCCAGCCCCACCGCATCTCCGCCGCGCCGCCGCGCTACCCCATAGCCGGCCGCTGCGCCTCCCCAACGCCGGTGACCCTCGCCGTCGCCTCAGATTCGGCCTGCTGCCGCCTCTCCATGCCCGGTGACCATCCGCGCCTCCCGACCATCCCCGTCGCCCGCACCGCCCGGATCCGGTGCCGGCCGGCCGGATCCCGCCGCCTCCCCCTCGCCTCGCCCCGGCCACTTACGGCCTCACGCCGCCGCGGCAACGGCGGCCGCCGCCCGCTGCCTGCTGCCTCCCCGATCCAGGCGGGATCGGGAGGAGGACGACCACCGCATGGGCCCCGCGGCCCAGCTCCGCTTCCTCGGCCCGCTTTGCCTTTTTCCTCATTCTGGGCCGAAGCCCATGGTGAGCTTTGACCCTATCCAGCGCCATGTGAATCATTTAGTTATCTGACGCTCACCTGTTTTTTTTCACTAAGTCCCCAGATCCCAATTTTTTTTGCATTCTTCATCGCATCATAACTTCATCACCGTGGCTCCGATTCGTGCGTGTAGCATATAGAAATGTTTGTCTCGACGAGTGCTTCATCTCATCTCATTGCATTATTTTCATTTGAGCTCATCTTGATGCCCGAAATGCTGTAGGAAGAGGGCAATGTAATGCTAGTTTCAGATCTGTTTCAGCAAATGCACTTTTGATATTTTTGCCATGATTAATGTGTGCATGCTATGATGCTGAGCTTTACATGTGTTTTGAAGTATGTCATGCCATATTTACAGGGGTGTATGACATGTATTTTTGTGATATTTGTGGTGACTAGCACAAGCATGCAAAGTGGCTTACTCAATGTTGCTGATTTCAGGGACTTAGAATTTCACTAAGTCCTTGCCCTGTCCTTATTTTTATGCCATATGTTCTTGTTGATTCCTAGTGATTGGTGCCTCTTTTGAGAATGATCAGTAAGGATGTTTTGTAGATATTGTGGTGCTCTATAAATCCATGTCTTTGTTTGCAGTTATGGAGCACCCTAGCTTGAGTCAATAGAGCTCTACTTTTGCTATAAAATGTTCCTGGCAGATTGTTAACATGTTTTGCAATTTTGCCGAGCTTGTTGTTGTTGATCCGTGCATGCTATGTTGTTGTTCTTGCCATGTCTAGCTTCTATGCCATGTCTACTTGCTGGGTGTATGCTTAGTTTGTAATGCAATGCCTCGTGGTGAGTGCATCGAGCTCGTAAACATGCCTACTCGTTATCTGTTTTGCCATGCTCCAGTTTTTCACTAAGTCTGAATCTGTTTTCATTAATTTCTATGTTCACATGCTTGGAATTGTATTTTCTCATCCCTTTTGGCTTATGGTCAGTAAGGGACTTTTGTTATATGCTTTGAGTAGCTTCATTCCATGCCTTGCTTTGCCATGATATGTTCCTGTAGCATGTAGTTATCATGCTCTAAACATTGCTTCCTGATGTTAAATTCCTGTAGTTATCATGCTCTAAACCTGTTATCTTTTGGACTTTTGCCATGCTTGTTTGAACCTGCTATTGAGGGAATTAGCCGTAGCTGAGTGTTCATCTTTTCTCAAGCATCATGAGTGGATCCCTTCCATGTATTATGTTGCTATGTTTGAGTGCAGTAGCTTATTTATCTTGGTGCATTTTGGAGGCCTCTTGCTGTTAATCACAGACCGGTGCCATATTTGTTTTGCTTGCCATTTCCAAACGGTGCATCCGATTCCGGTGATCTTTATATCGATTTCAACCGAAATCACCTCCCCTTTCCAGTGGCACTCTTGGATTTCCATGTTGAGGCCAGGTTCAATCATTCTTTTCCAAATCATGCATATTTATCACATGTTGCATCCCGCATATCATACCATGTTTTGCATCATGTTGTTTGAGCATTGCACGTGGTTGATTGTGTCTCCATTTGCTTGTTATTCTTGCTTGGGTAGAGCCAGGAGACGAGTACGTGTTCGAGGAGCCCGTTGAGTACGTTTACGAGGATCAAGTCAACTCTGAGAACTTTGCAGGCAAGATGACCATACCCTCGAAATCAGTTCTATCTTTGCTTGCTAGTTGCTCGCTCTTTTGCTATGCCTATACTGCGATACCTACCACTTGCTTATCATGCCTCCCATATTGTTAGCCAAGCCTCTAACCCACCTTGTCCTAGCAAACCGTTGCTTGGCTATGTTACCGCTTTGCTCAGCCCCTCTTATAGCGTTGTTAGTTGCAGGTGAAGATTGGAGTTTGTTCCTTGTAGGAACATGGATATTTTGTTGGGATATCACAATATATCTTGTTTAATTAATGCATCTATATACTTGGTAAAGGGTGGAAGGCTCGGCCTTACGCCTGGTGTTTTGTTTCACTCTTGCCGCCCTAGTTTCTGTCATATCGGTGTTATGTTCCCGGATTTTGCGTTCCTTACACGGTTGGGTTATAATGGGAATCCCTTGAAAGTTCGCTTTGAATAAAACTCCTCCAGCATGGCCCAACCATGGTTTTACCATTTGCCTCACCACCACCTACTTTTCCCTTGGGAGTCGCGCTCCCGAGGGTCATCATTATTTTAACCCCCCGGGCCAGTTCTCCTTTGAGTGTTGGTCCAAAACAGAGCCACTTGCAGCGCCACCTCAGGGAAACTTGAGGGTTGGTTTTAGTTGTACGTAGTGTTCATCCGGTGTTGCCCTGAGAACGAGATATGTGCAGCTCCTATCGGGTTTTGTCGGCACATCGGGCGGTCTTGCTGGACTTGTTTTACCATTGTCGAGGATGTCTTGTAACCGGGATTCCGAGCCTGATCGGGTCTTCCTGGGAGAAGGAATGTCCTTCGTTGACCGTGAGAGTTTGTGATGGGCTAAGTTGGGACACCCCTGCAAGGATTGAACTTTCGAAAGCCGTGCCCGCGGTTATGGGAAGATGGGAATTTGATAATGTCTGGTTGTAGAAAACCTAAAGTTTATCTTAATTAAAATGCATCAACCGCGTGTGTCACCGTGATAGTCTCTTCTCGGCGGAGTCCGGGAAGTGAACACGGTGTTGGAGTTATGCTTGACGTAGGTTGTTCTAGGATCACTTCTTGATCATAGTTTCTCGAACGTGCTTTGCCTTCTCTTCTCGCTCTCATTTGCGTATGGTAGCCACCATATATGCTAGTTGCTTGCTGCAGCTCCACCTCATACCTTTACCTTACCTATAAGCTTAAATAGTCTTGATCGCGAGGGTGTGAGATTGCTGAGTCCCCGTGACTCACAGATACTTCCAAAACCAGTTTGCAGGTGCCGATGATACAGTATAGGTGAAGCAACCAAGCTCAAGGAGGAGCTCTATGAAGATCTTGTCCTTTGTGTTGTTTCGTTCTAGTCGATTAATAGTGCAGCCCAGTTGGGGTTGATCGGGGATCTGTGTAGCATTTGGGGTAGTCTTCTTTTATTTTGGTTCCGTAGTCGGACCTTGTTTGTATCTAGAGGATGTAATGCTTTATTCATGTATTGTGTGAAGTGGCGATTGTAAGCCAACTATGTATCTCTCTCCCTTATTTATTACATGGGTTGTTGTGAAGATTACCTCACATGCGACATTGCTTTCAATGTGGTTATGCCTCTAAGTCGTGCTCCGACACGTGGGAGATATAGCCGCATCGAGGGCGTAGCAAGTTGGTATCAGAGCCTTCCCCGACCTTAGGAGCCCCTTGCTTGATCGAATCGTTGGTGTTGTTGAGTCTAGAAAAATGTTTTGAGTCATTTAGGATTATATATCGGAGAGTAGGATTCTTTTTACTCCTCAGTCCCTTTGTCGCTCTGGTGAGGCATCCTAACGTAGAGTTTTGACTCCTCTTCTCAAATTTCACTAAATGTTTTTTAGGATCACACGGGTATCTTGGAATCGTTCCGATGGTTTTGTGACGATAACATTGTTCTTGGTGCCTCCTGACATTTAGGGGTTGTGGCAGTTTCCCGGGGAGTTGAGCTCCGAGGTGGTGTCGTCACAATTTTATCATTGTAGTCTGGAATACCTGAGTTTCACCGACATCGAAAATCTCTTTTATGCAGTTGTTGGTGAGATAACCTCGACGCCACCCAGTACTGGGCGGGTGTTCGGGAGTATCGCCATAACTCGTATAACGGATGCTTTTCGAAGGTTGAGGTAAATGATTTCCGAAGGTCTCTTGGTTATGTGTTCAAGGATGGATACAGCTGGATGTAGGATTTGCTAGTTTTGGGTGAGATATTATGCTTCCCCTGTATCCCCAACACCTGATTGCATAACCAGAAAGTTTCGGGAGTTTATAAGTGGGAATTCAAGTAGCTCTTAGGATATCTTTCTGACAGATGTATGATATGAAATTGGGGTTCGACGTCTAGTGGTCCACCTATCCACGGTTGGTTTTACAGTGGTCTCGTTGTGTCTTAAAGAGTCCTTGGCTATGCTGACTCAGGGACGCTTCATATGTCATGTGCACTGCCTTGTACATGATGGTGTACGATCGGACGAAATCTTCGGACGAAATGTTTCCCTTGTAGGCCCCACCATGAAAACTTCGGACGAAATCTCTATCATATGTTTCTTCCGGCTTATTTTGCAATCCAATCCTCTGTTGTTTTCAGTTGTGGTATTCGAGTTGCTTCAATGTCAAATGTTGATTCCATACCTTTACTAAGCGGTGCTCTCATATTTCTATGTGAATACAAATCCTTCTTGATCATCGAGTTTGTCATCTCAATGCCTTTTCAACCGGGGTGTTTCTCTTCAAGTGGATCCGATCATTTCAACATCCGCAAGATCAAGTATCAGTTCTTCTCAACGGTGTTTGTTTCATCCGTCTCCAAGTTACCTTTATTTTCCCACCCACCCACCTTTTTTATTCAAGGACTAAGATTTCTTAATCAACTATCCATCTTATTCTTGTGAAGTCTCTCCATTCTTTTCCGTCAATGTCCTTACCCGGTGATTCTCATGAAGATCCTAATGGAACCTCAAGTTCATCATTCTTCATTCTTTTCCTTCTCTGGTGGATTTAATTCAAGCTTTCATATTGAGCATCGTCTTTTCTTTTTGCCCAATGCTTTTCTTATGCCGGTGCACCTCGTAATCATCCACTTCTCTCTATTCAATTGTTCCAGAGTGCTCAAGTTATCTCGAAGATTCATGTTTCCACTCTGCTTTCGTTCAAACTCTTTCGAGGATGTTATCTCATTCAAGCCTTTTAAATCAACCGGTGCTATCTCCTTTTCAAGTAATTCTTCTACGGTGTTTCTTTTGAGTGGGCCCTAAACCACAGGTCTTTTCCCAGGATCTTACCTGACTCTTCTAAATTTTCCCGGAGCTATTCTCAAATTCTTTTCAATGTCTGACGTAAGAATGAGTTATCATTAGTCTAATGCCTTTCTCCAAGTTCTGTCAAACTCTTAACACCACTGGATCAACCTTTAAATCCGTCATTCCGGAGTATCTCAACAATTCACGGTGGTGTTTCTCGTCGTCATTCTCAGATTTTGAAGACCGAAGAAGAGTTTTTCCTCCATATCTTATCCGTTCTCTCAAAGATTCGTCATTCTAGCTTGTTGCCATCGTCTCATAGTTGTTTTTGGATTGTGAGAATTCTTTTCACCTATCCGAAGAAATTCAAGATTCTTTTCAGTTTGTTTCTCCGGAGCCCATCATCTCAGAATTTATTCATTCTCAGCTTTCAGCTCTCGTTCTCCAAATCTTACCGGTGCATCATTCAAGTTTTCTCTAATTAGTTCATGATCTCTTCGTTCTATTATATCTAAACGTTCTCATATATCTTCGTTCATTTGCTAATTCTTACCGGTGATTCACCCCTACTCGGTTCATTTTCAATTCTTATGATGGTTCGTTCAAGATTTCTCTTCCTTTTTTATCTTATCAATTTATTCGTTCTTTCCAATCCTACCAGTGGTTCGCCTAAGGTTCTCTCCCATGGTTATCATATCAACTCATTCGTTGTTTCAATCCTACCGGTGTTTCGTTGAAGACCTTATCAAGTTATCGACATCTATCTTAATCCTTTTCAACAAGAATAAGTAGTATGCCAAATCCGTTTGCTCGTCATCAATTTAAATTCATGAAGGATAAGCATAATGTAATTCTTATTCTTGTTTCATCCAAGTGATTTAATTCCCTATTCCGGAATCTCATCAAATTCCTGATTTCAATTGTTTCATCTTCTCTTTTTCCTGGAGTTCCAATCTTTTTCAATTATTTCACCACGGAGGTTCATCTAAATCGATACAAGGATTCACCTTGTGTTTTCAACTTCTCTTTCTTTTCGCATCCTTTTTGTTACCGGAGTTCTTCATGAAGGTTCTACATGAGGGTTCATAAAGGATTTAATTCCTTCTCGAAGTGTTCATCAAGATCTTTTTAGAGGAGCTCAAGCACTCTTCATCTTGCATCTCAAAGTCCATTTCACTCTATCTTATCTTTTGAGGTGGTATTATGTCATATTTGACAATTTATGTGTGTTTGATGATTCACATGTTGTCAAGAATGAGATATTTTAAATCCACCAATCTCTTCGTTGGAGTTATCTTGTATCATGTTTCTCCTAAAGCGTTCTCTAAGGATTGTTTCTAGTTATGGTGCTTATAAGTAACCCAAGTTCTTCATTTATCCTCCCGGTGAAATAGTTTCTCGTCTCCTTGTTGATATCAATCCAATCTTTTTCCGTGAGTGGCAGGTGGTCACCTCATAATTTTGAGATGTCTTCCATAAGACCATATCAAGTTTATGATTTTCGTTGTTGATAATCCAACAACTCCATTCCAGCATTTGTTGTAAGCATGGTCTCTCAAGATCTTGTTCCCCTCCGTCCATTCCATTCCATTCTTTCATTTCTTCCGGAGGCTTTGTGATGTTGCTCTCTTCACCCATCATCCCATTTTTGTCAAGTTCATGTTCAATTCCTTCCATTTACAGCCGGAGTGCTACCCAAATTATATCAGTCTTATTCCTTCTCTATCTTCTTTTAACCGGAGTGTTATCATGATTGATTCTTATCGTTCCTTGTACATCTCGTTTCTACCGGAGTGTTTGGATGTACTTCTTGTCCATTGCAACCCTTTTCTCATGTCTTTCAACCTATAGGGTTCTCGTGATGTTCCTTGTTCCTCTTTTCTAACGGAGTGTTTTCAACTTCGTTCATCTCTATTGTATTCTTTTCTCGAAATGGCTTAACCTTTTCAAGGTTCTTTGGTCTCACTCGTTTGTCAAAGAAGCAACTTAGCTTTACCTCTCCTCTTTCTCTTCCGTTGTCCCTCCAGTGCCATTCTAGATCTCGGGACGAGATCCTCTCATAGTGGTGGAGTGTTGTGACGCCCCAAGACCAATGTGCCAGGTGTCTTCCAATTATTCTCTGTTGTTGCCTTGTCATTGCTTGCGTGTCATGCATCTCATTTCATGTCATCACATGCATCGCATTTGCATACATGTTCGTCTCATGCATCCGAGCATTTTCCCCGTTGTCCGTTTTGCAATCCGGTGCTCCTATGTCCTCCGGTGTCCCTTTCTACCTATTTTCATGTGCGGGTGTTAAACATTTTCGGATTGGACCGATACTTGTCATGCGGCCTTGGTTTACTACCAGTAGACCGCCTGTCAAGTTTCGTGCCATTTGGACTTCGTTTGATATTCTAACGGTTAACCGAGGGACCGATAAGGCCTCGTGTGTGTTACATCCCAACACCCCTCCAAAGTGGCCCAAAACCCACCTAAACCCGCTCTATCATCTAGATCGTTCGATCACGATCGTGTGGCTGAAAACCGCACCTCATTTGGACTCTCCTAGCTCCCTCTACCTATAAATATGTGTCCCTCCTGGAATTTTCGCACAGATGAACCCTCACCTCCTCCTTCGCGCGCCGCCGGACATGTCCGCTGCCACCGTCACCTCACTCTGGCCAATGAGTGCTTGCCACGTCACCCTTCCTCGCCGCCGCAGCCAACCGGACAGCGCTGATGACCCACAAGTATAGGGGATCTATCGTAGTCCTTTTGATAAGTAAGAGTGTCAAACCCAATGAGGAGCAAAAGGAAATGATACGCGGTTTTCAGCAAGGTATTCTCTACAAGTACTGAAATAAGTGGTAACAGATAGTTTTGTGATAAGATAAATTGTAACGAGCAACAAGTAACAAAAGTAAATAAAGTGCAGCAAGGTGGCCCAATCATTTTTGTAGCAAAGGACAAGCCGGAACAAACTCTTATATAAGGAAAAGCGCTCCCGAGGACACATGGGAATATCGTCTAGCTAGTTTTCATCACGTTCATATGATTTGCGTTTGATACTTTGATAATTTGATATGTGGGTGGACCGTTCCTTGGGTGCTGTTCTTACTTGAACAAGCATCCCACTTATGATTAACCTCTATTGCAAGCATCCACAACTACAACAAAAGTATTAAGGTAAACCTAACCATAGCATGAAACATGTGGATCCAAACCAGCCCCTTACGAAGCAACACATAAACTAGGGTTTAAGCTTCTGTCACTCAAGCAACCCATCATCTACTTATTACATCCCAATGCCTTCCTCTAGGCCCAAATAATGGTGAAGTGTTATGTAGTCGACATTCACATAACACCACTAGAGGCTAGACAACATACATCTTATCAAAATATCAAACGAATACCAAATTCACATGACTACTAATAGCAAGACTTCTCCCTTGTCCTCAGGAACAAACGTAATTACTCACAAAGCATATTCATGTTAAAAATCAGAGGGGTACTAATATGCATATAGGATCTGAACATATGATCTTCCACCAAATAAACCAACTAGCATCAACTACAAGGAGTAATCAAAACTACTAGCAACCTACTAGCACCAATCCCGGACTTTGAGACAAGAATTGGATACAAGAGATCAACTAGGGTTTGGAGATGAGATGGTGTTGGCGAAGATGTTCATGGAGATTGCCCTCTCCCGATGAGAGGAGCGTTGGAGATGACGATGGTGATGATTTCCCCCTCCCTGAGGGAAGTATACCCGGCAGAACAGCTCTGCCGGAGCTCTAGATTGGTTCCGCCAAGGTTCCGCCTCGTGGCGGCGGAGTCTCCTTAGAAAAGTTCCCTCTAAGTTTTTTCTCATTGAAAGACTTCATATAGCAGAAGATGGACGTCGGAGACCCACCAGGGGGCCCACGAGGTAGGGGGGCGCCCTAGGAGGGGGGCGCCCCCCCACCCTCATGAGCAGGGTGTAGGCCCCCTGGCCTTCATCTTTGGCGAGGATTTTTCTTTATTTATTTTAAGATGTTCCATGGAGTTTTAGGACTTTTGGAGTTGCACAGAATAGGTCTCTAATATTTGCTCCTTTTCCAGCCCAGATTTCCAACAGCCGGCATTCTCCCTCATTATGTAAACCTTGTAAAATAAGAGAGAATAGCCATAAGTATTATGACATAAAGTGAAATAACAGTCCATAATGCAATAAATATCAATATAAAAGCATGATGCAAAATGGACGTATCAAGTGCCACCTCACCGCGCCTCCTCCCGCGGCCCGCCGGACCCGAGGCAGGCCTGCCCGGGCCCGGATCTGCGCGCGCCTGCACCGCCGCCTGAGAGCGCCCGCGTCGCCACCGGGCCGCTCCTGCCCCGCCGTATCTCCGGTGTGCCGCCGCGCTACCCCATCGCCTGCCGTCGCGCCTCCTCAACGCCGGTGACCCTCGCCGTCGCCTCGGATTCCGCCCGTCGCCGCCTCTCCGTGCCTGGTGACCAGCCTCGCCTCCCGACCATCCCCGCTGCCAGCACCGCCCGGATCCGGTGCCGGCCAGCCGGATCCCGCCGCCTTCGCCTTGCCCCGGCCACTTCCGGCCTCGCGCCGCCGCGGAAATGCCGACCGCCACACGCTGCCTCCTGCTTCCCCGATCCAGGCGGGATTGCGAGGAGGACGACCACCGCATGGGCCCCACGGCCCAGCTCTGCTTCCTCGGCCCGCTTTGCCTTTTTCCTCGTTCTGTGCCGAAGCCCATGGTGAGCTTTGACCCTATCCAGCGCCATGTGCATCATTTAGTTATTTGACGCTCACCTGTTTTTTTTCACTAAGTCCCCAGATCCCAGAAATTTTTGCATTCTTCATCGCATCATAACTTCATCACCGTGGCTCCGATTCGTGCGTGTAGCATATAGAAATGTTCGCCTCGACGAGTGCTTCATTTCATCTCATTGCATCGTTTTCATTTGAGCTCATATTGATGCCATAAATGCTATTGGAAGAGGGCTATGTGATGATAGTTTCAGATCTGTTTCAGCAAATGCACTTTTGTTATTTTTGCCATGATTAATGTGTGCATGCTATGATCGTGAGCTCGACATGTGTTTTGAAGTATGTCATGCCATATTTACAGGGGTGTATGCCATGTATTTTTGTGATCTTTGTGGTGACTAGAACAAGCATGCAAAGTGGCTTACTCAATGTTGCTGATTTTAGGGACTTAGAATTTCACTAAGTCCTTGCCCTGTCCTTATTTTTATGCCATATGTTCTTGTTGATTCCTAGTGATTGGTGCCTCTTTTGAGAATGATCAGTAAGGATGTTTTGTAGATATTGTGGTGCTCTATAAATCCATGTCTTTGTTTGCAGTTATGGAGCACCCTAGCTTGAGTCAATAGAGCTCTACTTTTGCTATAAAATGTTCCTGGCAGATTGTTAACATGTTTTGCAATTTTGCCGAGCTTGTTGTTGTTGATCCGTGCATGCTATGTTGTTGTTCTTGTGATGTCTAGCTTCTATGCCATGTCTACTTGCTGGGTGTATGCTTAGTTTGTCATGCAATGCCTCGTGGTGAGTGCATCGAGGTCGTAAACCTGCCTACTCGTTATTTGTTTTGCCATGCTCCAGCTTTTCACTAAGTCTGAATCTGTTTTCGTTAATTGCTATGTTCACATGCTTGCAATTGTATTTTCTGATCCCTTTTGGCTTATGGTCAGTAAAGGACTTTTGTTATATGCTTTGAGCAGCTTCATGTCATGCCTTGCTTTGCCATCATATGTTCCTGTAGCATGTAGTTATCTTACTCTAAACATTGCTTCCTGATGTTAAATTCCTGACTTGCTGTTAATTTCACAAAGTCTGAAACCTGTTATCTTTTGCACTTTTGCCATGCTTGTTTGAACCTTCTATTGAGTGAATTAGCCGTAGCTCACTGTCCATCTTTTGTCAAGTATCATGAGTGGATCCCTGCCATGTATTTTGTTGCTATGTTTGAGTGTAGTAGCTTATGTATCTTGGTGCATTTAGGAGGCTTCTTGCTTTAATCGCAGACGGGTGCCATATTTGTTTTGCTTGCCATTTCCAAACCATGCATCCGATTCCGGTGATCTTTATATCGATTTTAACCGAAATCACCTCCCCTTTCTAGTGGCACCCTTGGATTTCCAAGTTGAGGCCAGGTTCAATCATTCCGGTGATCTTTATACCACGTTTGGCATCATGTTGTTTGAGCATTGCACGTGGTTGATTGTGTCTCCCTTTGCTTGTTGTTCTTGCTTGGGTAGTGCCGGGAGACGAGTACGGGTTCGAGGAGCCCGTTGAGTACATTTACGAGGATCAAGTCAACTTTGAGAACTTTGCAGGTAAGATGACCATACCCTCGAAATCACTTCTATCTTTGCTTGGTAGTTGCTCGCTCTTTTGCTATGCCTATGCTGCGATACCTACCACTTGCTTATCATGCCTCCCATATTGTTAAGCCAAGCTTCTAACCCACCTTGTCCTAGCAACCCGTTGCTTGGCTATGTTACTGCTTTGCTCAGCCCCTCTTATAGCATTGTTAGTTGCAGGTGAACATAGGAGTTTGTTCCTTGTAGGAACATGGATATTTTGTTGGGATATCACAATATCTCTTATTTAATTAATGC